>NC_041008.1:22560767-22732665 GCF_004193775.1 Glycine soja | reverse complement strand
GGACTCATCGGACATTCCGAGTTAAAAGTTATTATGGTTTGAATTTGCTAGGACCTACTATTTTCAATTTGGAGCATCTCGATATATTACGGGACTCAATCGGACATCTGAGTAAAAAGTTATTGTCGTTTGAATTTGCTCAGACCTTATGTTTTCAATTTCAACCGTCACGATATACTACGGGACACAATCGGACATCTGAGTAAAAAGTTATAGTCGTTTGAATTTCCTCAGAGCTTCTGTTTTCAATTTCGAGTGTATCGATATATTACCGGACTCAATCAGAACATCCGAGTTAAAAGTTATTGTCGTTTGAATTTGCTACGAGCTTCCGTTTTCAATTGCGAGCGTCTAGAATAAGGGACACAATCGTACATCCGAGAAAAAAGTTAATGTCGTTTTAATTTGCTCAGAGCTTCTGTTTTCAATTTCGAGCGTCTCGATATATTATGGGACACAATCGGAGATCCGACTAAAAATTTATTGTCGTTTGAATTTGCTCAGAGCTTCTGTTTTCAATTTTGAGCGTAATGATATACTATAGGACACAATCGAACATCCGAGTAAACGTTATTGTCGTTTGAATTTGCTCAGAGCTTCTGTATTCAATTCGAGCGTCTCGATATATTACAGCACTGAATCGGATATCTGAGTAAAAAGTTATTGTCGTTTGAATTTGCTCAGAGCATCTGTTTTCAATTTCGAGCGTCATGATATAGTACGGGACTCAATCGGACATCCGAGTAAAAAGTTATTATGGTTTGTATTTGCCAGGAGCTTCTATTTGCAATTTGGAGCATCTCGATATATTACGGGACTCAATCGAACATCCGAGTAAAACGTTATTGTCGTTTGAATTTGCTCAGACCTTATGTTTTCAATTTCGAGTGTCACGATATACTACGGGACACAATCGGACATCCGAGTAAAAAGGTATAGTTTTTTGAATTTCCTCAGAGCTTCAGTTTTCAATTTCGAGTGTCTTGATATATTACAGGACTCAATCAGACATCCGAGTTAAAAGTTATTGTCGTTTGAATATGCTACGAGCTTCGGTTTTCAATTGCGAGCGTCTAGATATACTAAGGGACACAATCGTCCATCCGAGAAAAAAGTTAATGTCGTTTGAATTTGCACAGAGCTTCGATTTCTATTTTGAGCGTCTCGATATACTACGGGACTCAATCGGACATCCGAGTTAAAAGTTATTATGGTTTGAATTTGCTAGGACCTACTATTTTCAATTTGGAGCATCTCGATATATTACGGGACTCAATCGGACATCTGAGTAAAAAGTTATTGTCGTTTGAATTTGCTCAGACCTTATGTTTTCAATTTCAACCGTCACGATATACTACGGGACACAATCGGACATCTGAGTAAAAAGTTATAGTCGTTTGAATTTCCTCAGAGCTTCTGTTTTCAATTTCGAGTGTATCGATATATTACCGGACTCAATCAGACATCCGAGTTAAAAGTTATTGTCGTTTGAATTTGCTACGAGCTTCCGTTTTCAATTGCGAGCGTCTAGAATAAGGGACACAATCGTACATCCGAGAAAAAAGTTAATGTCGTTTTAATTTGCTCAGAGCTTCTGTTTTCAATTTCGAGCGTCTCGATATATTATGGGACACAATCGGAGATCCGACTAAAAATTTATTGTCGTTTGAATTTGCTCAGAGCTTCTGTTTTCAATTTTGAGCGTAATGATATACTATAGGACACAATCGAACATCCGAGTAAACGTTATTGTCGTTTGAATTTGCTCAGAGCTTCTGTATTCAAATTCGAGCGTCTCGATATATTACAGCACTGAATCGGATATCTGAGTAAAAAGTTATTGTCGTTTGAATTTGCTCAGAGCATCTGTTTTCAATTTCGAGCGTCATGATATAGTACGGGACTCAATCGGACATCCGAGTAAAAAGTTATTATGGTTTGTATTTGCCAGGAGCTTCTATTTGCAATTTGGAGCATCTCGATATATTACGGGACTCAATCGAACATCCGAGTAAAACGTTATTGTCGTTTGAATTTGCTCAGACCTTATGTTTTCAATTTCGAGTGTCACGATATACTACGGGACACAATCGGACATCCGAGTAAAAAGGTATAGTTTTTTGAATTTCCTCAGAGCTTCAGTTTTCAATTTCGAGTGTCTTGATATATTACAGGACTCAATCAGACATCCGAGTTAAAAGTTATTGTCGTTTGAATATGCTACGAGCTTCGGTTTTCAATTGCGAGCGTCTAGATATACTAAGGGACACAATCGTCCATCCGAGAAAAAAGTTAATGTCGTTTGAATTTGCACAGAGCTTCGATTTCTATTTTGAGCGTCTCGATATACTACGGGACTCAATCGGACATCCGAGTTAAAAGTTATTATGGTTTGAATTTGCTAGGACCTACTATTTTCAATTTGGAGCATCTCGATATATTACGGGACTCAATCGGACATCTGAGTAAAAAGTTATTGTCGTTTGAATTTGCTCAGACCTTATGTTTTCAATTTCAACCGTCACGATATACTACGGGACACAATCGGACATCTGAGTAAAAAGTTATAGTCGTTTGAATTTCCTCAGAGCTTCTGTTTTCAATTTCGAGTGTATCGATATATTACCGGACTCAATCAGACATCCGAGTTAAAAGTTATTGTCGTTTGAATTTGCTACGAGCTTCCGTTTTCAATTGCGAGCGTCTAGAATAAGGGACACAATCGTACATCCGAGAAAAAAGTTAATGTCGTTTTAATTTGCTCAGAGCTTCTGTTTTCAATTTCGAGCGTCTCGATATATTATGGGACACAATCGGAGATCCGACTAAAAATTTATTGTCGTTTGAATTTGCTCAGAGCTTCTGTTTTCAATTTTGAGCGTAATGATATACTATAGGACACAATCGAACATCCGAGTAAACGTTATTGTCGTTTGAATTTGCTCAGAGCTTCTGTATTCAAATTCGAGCGTCTCGATATATTACAGCACTGAATTGGATATCTGAGTAAAAAGTTATTGTCGTTTGAATTTGCTCAGAGCATCTGTTTTCAATTTCGAGCGTCATGATATAGTACGGGACTCAATCGGACATCCGAGTAAAAAGTTATTATGGTTTGTATTTGCCAGGAGCTTCTATTTGCAATTTGGAGCATCTCGATATATTACGGGACTCAATCGAACATCCGAGTAAAACGTTATTGTCGTTCGAATTTGCTTAGACCTTATGTTTTCAATTTCGAGTGTCACGATATACTACGGGACACAATCGGACATCCGAGTAAAAAGGTATAGTTTTTTGAATTTCCTCAGAGCTTCAGTTTTCAATTTCGAGTGTCTCGATATATTACAGGACTCAATCAGACATCCGAGTTAAAAGTTATTGTCGTTTGAATATGCTACGAGCTTCGGTTTTCAATTGCGAGCGTCTAGATATACTAAGGGACACAATCGTCCATCCGAGAAAAAAGTTAATGTCGTTTGAATTTGCACAGAGCTTCGATTTCTATTTTGAGCGTCTCGATATACTACGGGACTCAATCGGACATCCGAGTTAAAAGTTATTATGGTTTGAATTTGCTAGGACCTACTATTTTCAATTTGGAGCATCTCGATATATTACGGGACTCAATCGGACATCTGAGTAAAAAGTTATTGTCGTTTGAATTTGCTCAGACCTTATGTTTTCAATTTCAACCGTCACGATATACTACGGGACACAATCGGACATCTGAGTAAAAAGTTATAGTCGTTTGAATTTCCTCAGAGCTTCTGTTTTCAATTTCGAGTGTATCGATATATTACCGGACTCAATCAGACATCCGAGTTAAAAGTTATTGTCGTTTGAATTTGCTACGAGCTTCCGTTTTCAATTGCGAGCGTCTAGAATAAGGGACACAATCGTACATCCGAGAAAAAAGTTAATGTCGTTTTAATTTGCTCAGAGCTTCTGTTTTCAATTTCGAGCGTCTCGATATATTATGGGACACAATCGGAGATCCGACTAAAAATTTATTGTCGTTTGAATTTGCTCAGAGCTTCTGTTTTCAATTTTGAGCGTAATGATATACTATAGGACACAATCGAACATCCGAGTAAACGTTATTGTCGTTTGAATTTGCTCAGAGCTTCTGTATTCAAATTCGAGCGTCTCGATATATTACAGCACTGAATCGGATATCTGAGTAAAAAGTTATTGTCGTTTGAATTTGCTCAGAGCATCTGTTTTCAATTTCGAGCGTCATGATATAGTACGGGACTCAATCGGACATCCGAGTAAAAAGTTATTATGGTTTGTATTTGCCAGGAGCTTCTATTTGCAATTTGGAGCATCTCGATATATTACGGGACTCAATCGAACATCCGAGTAAAACGTTATTGTCGTTTGAATTTGCTCAGACCTTATGTTTTCAATTTCGAGTGTCACGATATACTACGGGACACAATCGGACATCCGAGTAAAAAGGTATAGTTTTTTGAATTTCCTCAGAGCTTCAGTTTTCAATTTCGAGTGTCTTGATATATTACAGGACTCAATCAGACATCCGAGTTAAAAGTTATTGTCGTTTGAATATGCTACGAGCTTCGGTTTTCAATTGCGAGCGTCTAGATATACTAAGGGACACAATCGTCCATCCGAGAAAAAAGTTAATGTCGTTTGAATTTGCACAGAGCTTCGATTTCTATTTTGAGCGTCTCGATATACTACGGGACTCAATCGGACATCCGAGTTAAAAGTTATTATGGTTTGAATTTGCTAGGACCTACTATTTTCAATTTGGAGCATCTCGATATATTACGGGACTCAATCGGACATCTGAGTAAAAAGTTATTGTCGTTTGAATTTGCTCAGACCTTATGTTTTCAATTTCAACCGTCACGATATACTACGGGACACAATCGGACATCTGAGTAAAAAGTTATAGTCGTTTGAATTTCCTCAGAGCTTCTGTTTTCAATTTCGAGTGTATCGATATATTACCGGACTCAATCAGACATCCGAGTTAAAAGTTATTGTCGTTTGAATTTGCTACGAGCTTCCGTTTTCAATTGCGAGCGTCTAGAATAAGGGACACAATCGTACATCCGAGAAAAAAGTTAATGTCGTTTTAATTTGCTCAGAGCTTCTGTTTTCAATTTCGAGCGTCTCGATATATTATGGGACACAATCGGAGATCCGACTAAAAATTTATTGTCGTTTGAATTTGCTCAGAGCTTCTGTTTTCAATTTTGAGCGTAATGATATACTATAGGACACAATCGAACATCCGAGTAAACGTTATTGTCGTTTGAATTTGCTCAGAGCTTCTGTATTCAAATTCGAGCGTCTCGATATATTACAGCACTGAATCGGATATCTGAGTAAAAAGTTATTGTCGTTTGAATTTGCTCAGAGCATCTGTTTTCAATTTCGAGCGTCATGATATAGTACGGGACTCAATCGGACATCCGAGTAAAAAGTTATTATGGTTTGTATTTGCCAGGAGCTTCTATTTGCAATTTGGAGCATCTCGATATATTACGGGACTCAATCGAACATCCGAGTAAAACGTTATTGTCGTTTGAATTTGCTCAGACCTTATGTTTTCAATTTCGAGTGTCACGATATACTACGGGACACAATCGGACATCCGAGTAAAAAGGTATAGTTTTTTGAATTTCCTCAGAGCTTCAGTTTTCAATTTCGAGTGTCTCGATATATTACAGGACTCAATCAGACATCCGAGTTAAAAGTTATTGTCGTTTGAATATGCTACGAGCTTCTGTTTTCAATTGACAGCGTCTAGATATACTAAGGGACACAATCGTCCATCCGAGAAAAAAGTTAATGTCGTTTGAATTTGCACAGAGCTTCGGTTTTCAATTTTGAGCGTCTCGAATAAGGGACACAATCGTACATCCGAGAAAAAAGTTAATGTCGTTTTAATTTGCTCAGAGCTTCTGTTTTCAATTTCGAGCGTCACGATATACTACGGGACACAATCGGACATCCTAGTAAAAAGTTATTGTCGTTTGAATTTCCTCAGAGCTTCAGTTTTCAATTTCAAGTGTCTCGATATATTGCAGGACTCAATCAGACATCCGAGTTAAAAGTTATTGTTGTTTGAATTTTCGACGAGCTTCCGTTTTCAGTTGCGAGCGTCTAGATATACTAAGTTACACAATCGTACATCCGAGAAAAAAGTTAATGTCGTTTGAATTTGCTCAGAGCTTCTGTTTTCAATTTCGAGTGTCTCGATACACTACGGGACTCAATCGGACATCCGAGTAAAAATTTATTATGTTTTGAATTTGCTAGGAGCTACTATTTTCAATTTGAAGCATCTCGATATATTACGGGACTCAATCGGACATCTGAGTAAAAAGTTATTGTCGTTTGAATTTGCTCAGACCTTATGTTTTCAATTTCGAGCGTCACGATATACTACGGGACAAAATCAGACATCCGAGTAAAAAGTTATAGTCGTTTGAATTTCCTCAGAGCTTCTGTTTTCAATTTCGAGTGTCTCGATATATTACGGGCCTCAATCAGACATCCGAGTTAAAAGTTATGGTCGTTTGAATATGCTACAAGCTTCTGTTTTCAATTGCGAGCGTCTAGATATACTAAGGGACACAATCGTACATCCGAGAAAAAAGTTAATGTCGTTTGAATTTGCTCAGAGCTTCGGTTTTCAATTTCGAGCGTCTCGATATACTACGGGACTCAATCGGACATCCGAGTAAAACGTTATTATGGTTTGAATTTGCAAGGACCTACTATTTTCAATTTGGAGCATCTCGATATATTACGGGACTCAATCGGACATCTGAGTAAAAAGTTATTGTCGTTTGAATTTGCTCAGACCATATGTTTTCAATTTCGAGCATCACGATATACTTCGGGACACAATCGGACATCCGAGTAAAAAGTTATTATGGTTTGAATTTGCTAGGAGCTACTATTTTCAATTTGGAGCATCTCGATATATTACGGGACTCAATCGGACATCCGAGTAAAAGCTTATTGTCGTTTGAATTTGCTTAGACCTTATGTTTTCAATTTCGAGCGCCACGATATAGTACGGGACACAATCGGACATCCGAGTAAAAAGGTATAGTTTTTTGAATTTACTGAGAGCTTCAGTTTTCAATTTCGAGTGTCTCGATATATTACAGGACTCAATCAGACATCCGAGTTAAAAGTTATTGTCGTTTGAATTTGCTACGAGCTTCCGTTTTCGATTGCGAGGGTCTAGATATACTAAGGGAGACAATAGTACATCCGAGAAAAAAGTTAATGTCGTTTGAATTTTCTTAGAGCTTCTGTTTTCAATTTCGAGCGTCTCGATATATTATGGGACACAATTGGAGATCCGAGTAAAAATTTATTATGGTTTGAATTTGCTAGGACCTACTATTTTCAATTTGGAGCATCTCGATAGATGCCGGGACTCAATCGGACATCTTAGTAAAAAGTTATTATCGTTTGAATTTGCTCAGACCTTATGTTTTCAATTTCGAGCGTCACGATATACTACGGGACACAATCGGACATCCGAGTAATAAGTTATAGTCGTTTGAATTTCCTCAGAGCTTCTGTTTTAAATTTCGAGTGTATCGATATATTACCGGACTCAATCAGACATCCGAGTTAAAAGTTATCGTCGTTTAAATTTTCTACGAGCTTCCGTTTTCAATTGCGAGCGTCTAGATATACTAAGGGACACAATCGTACATCCGAGAAAAAAGTTAATGTCGTTTGAATTTGCTCAGAGCTTCTGTTTTCAATTTCGAGCGTCTAGATAAAGTACGGAACTGAATCGGACATCCGAGTAAAAAGTTATTATGTTTTGAATTTGCTAGGAGCTACTATTTTCAATTTGAAGCATCTCGATATATTACGGGACTCAATCGGACATCTGAGTAAAAAGTTATTGTCGTTTGAATTTGCTCAGAGCTTCTGTTTTCAATTCCGAGCGTCTCCATATATTATGGGACACAATCGGAGATCTGACTAAAAATTTATTGTCGTTTGAATTTGCTCAGAGCTTCTGTTTTCAATTTTGAGCGTCACGATATACTATAGGACACAATCGAACATCCGAGTAAACGTTATTGTCGTTTGAATTTGCTCGGAGCTTCTGTTTTTAATTTCGAGTGTCTCGATATATTGCAGGACTCAATCTGACATCCGAGTTAAAAGTTATTGTTGTTTGAATTTGCTACGAGCTTCCGTTTTCAGTTGCGAGCGTCTAGATATACTAAGTTACACAATCGTACATCCGAGAAAAAAGTTAATGTCCTTTGAATTTGCTCAGAGCTTCTGTTTTCAATTTCGAGCGTCTCGATATACTACGGGACTGAATCGGACATCCGAGTAAAACGTTATTATGTTTTGAATTTGCTAGGAGCTACTATTTTCAATTTGAAGCATCTCGATATATTACGGGACTCAATCGGACATCTGAGTAAAAAGTTATCGTCGTTTGAATTTGCTCAGACCTTAGGTTTTCAATTTCGAGCGTCACGATATACTACGGGACACAATCGGACATCCGAGACAAAAGTTATAGTCGTTTGAATTTCCCAAGAGCTTCTGTTTTCAATTTCGAGTGTCTCGATATATTACAGGACTCAATCAGACATCCGAGTTAAAAGTTATTGTCGTTTGAATTTTCTACGAGCTTCCGTTTTCAATTTCAAGCATCTCGATATATTATGCGACACAATCGGACATCCGAGTGAGAAGTTATTGCCGTTTTAATTTGCTCAGAGCTTCTATTTTCAATTTTGAGCGTCACGATATACTACGGGAAATAATCGAACATCCGAGTAAACGTTATTGTCGTTTGAATTTGCTCAGAGCTTCTGTTTTCAATTTCGAGCGTCTCGATATACTACGAGACTCAATCGGACATCCGAGTAAAAAGTTATTATGGTTTGAAATTGCTAGGAGCTACTATTTTCAATTTGGAGAATCTCGATATATTACGGGACTCAATCGGACATCCGAGTAAAAAGTTAATGTCGTTTTAATTTGCTCAGAGCTTCTGTTTTCAATTTCGAGCGTCTCGATATATTATGGGACACAATCGGACATCCGACTAAAAATTTATTGTCGTTTGAATTTGCTCAGAGCATCTGTTTTCAATTTTGAGCGTCACGATATACTATGGGACACAATCGAACATCCGAGTAAACGTTATTGTGGTTTGAATTTGCTCAGAGCTTCTGTATTCAAATTCGAGCGTCTCGATATATTACAGCACTGAATCGGACATCTGAGTAAAACGTTATTGTCGTTTGAATTTGCTCAGAGCATCTTTTTTCAATTTCGAGCGTCTCGATATAGTACGGGACTCAATCAGACATCCGAGTAAAACGTTATTATGGTTTGAATTTGGAAGGACCTACTATTTTCAATTTGGAGCATCTCGATATATTACGGGACTCAATTGGACATCTGAGTAAAAAGTTATTGACGTTTGAATTTGCTCAGACCTTATGTTTTCAATTTCGAGCGTCACGATATACTACGGGACACAATCGGACATCCGAGTAAAAAGTTATTATGGTTTGAATTTGCTAGGAGCTACTATTTTCAATTTGGAGCATCTCGATATATTACGGGACTCAATCGGACATCCGAGTAAAAGCTTATTGTCGTTTGAATTTGCTTAGACCTTATGTTTTCAATTTCGAGCGCCACGATATAGTACGGGACACAATCGGACATCCGAGTAAAAAGGTATAGTTTTTTGAATTTACTGAGAGCTTCAGTTTTCAATTTCGAGTGTCTCGATATATTACAGGACTCAATCAGACATCCGAGTTAAAAGTTATGGTCGTTTGAATATGCTACGAGCTTCTGTTTTCAATTGCGAGCGTCTAGATATACTAAGGGACACAATCGTCCATCCGAGAAAAAAGTTAATGTCGTTTGAATTTGCACAGAGCTTCGGTTTTCAATTTTGAGCGTCTCGATATACTACGGGACTCAATCGGACATCCGAGTTAAAAGTTATTATGGTTTGAATTTGCTAGGACCTACTATTTTCAATTTGGAGCATCTCGATATATTACGGGACTCAATCGGACATCTGAGTAAAAAGTTATTGTCGTTTGAATTTGCTCAGACCTTATGTTTTCAATTTCGAGCGTCACGATATACTACGGGACACAATCGGACATCCGAGTAAAAAGTTATAGTCGTTTGAATTTCCTCAGAGCTTCTGTTTTCAATTTCGAGTGTATCGATATATTACCGGACTCAATCAGACATCCGAGTTAAAAGTTATTGTCGTTTGAATTTGCTACGAGCTTCCGTTTTCAATTGCGAGCGTCTAGATATACTAAGGGACACAATCGTACATCCGAGAAAAAAGTTAATGTCGTTTTAATTTGCTCAGAGCTTCTGTTTTCAATTCCGAGCGTCTCCATATATTATGGGACACAATCGGAGATCTGACTAAAAATTTATTGTCGTTTGAATTTGCTCAGAGCTTCTGTTTTCAATTTTGAGCGTCACGATATACTATAGGACACAATCGAACATCCGAGTAAACGTTATTGTCATTTGAATTTGCTCAGAGCTTCTGTATTCAAATTCGAGCGTCTCGATATATTACAGCACTGAATCGGATATGTGAGTAAAAAGTTATTGTCGTTTGAATTTGCTCAGAGCATCTGTTTTCAATTTCGAGCGTCATGATATAGTACGGGACTTAATCGGACATCCGAGTAAAAAGTTATTATGGTTTGTATTTTCCAGGAGCTTCTATTTGCAATTTGGAGCATCTCGATATACTACGGGACTCAATCGAACATCCGAGTAAAAAGTTATTGTCGTTTGAATTTGCTCAGACCTTCTATTTTCAATTTCGAGTGTCTCGATATATTGCAGGACTCAATCAGACATCCGAGTTAAAAGTTATTGTTCTTTGAATTTGCTACGAGCTTCCGTTTTCTGTTGCGAGCGTCTAGATATACTAAGTTACACAATCGTACATCCGAGAAAAAAGTTAATGTCCTTTGAATTTGCTCAGAGCTTCTGTTTTCAATTTCGAGCGTCTCGATATACTACGGGACTGAATCGGACATCCGAGTAAAAAGTTATTATGTTTTGAATTTGCTAGGAGCTACTATTTTCAATTTGAAGCATCTCGATATATTACGGGACTCAATCGGACATCTGAGTAAAAAGTTATTGTCGTTTGAATTTGCTCAGACCTTAGGTTTTCAATTTCGAGCGTCACGATATACTACGGGACACAATCGGACATCCGAGACAAAAGTGATAGTCGTTTGAATTTCCCAAGAGCTTCTGTTTTCAATTTCGAGTGTCTCGATATATTACAGGACTCAATCAGACATCCGAGTTAAAAGTTATTGTCGTTTGAATTTTCTACGAGCTTCCGTTTTCAATTTCAAGCATCTCGATATATTATGCGACACAATCGGACATCCGAGTGAGAAATTATTGCCGTTTGAATTTGCTCAGACCTTATGTTTTCAATTTCGAGCGTCTCGATATACTACGGGACTCAATCGGACATCCGAGTAAAAATTTATTATGGTTTGAATTTGCTAGGAGCTTCTGTTTTAAATTTGGAGCATCTCGATATATTACGGGACTCAATCGGACATCCGAGTAAAAAGTTATTATGGTTTGAATTTGCTAGGACCTACTATTTTCAATTTGGAGCATCTCGATACATTACGGGACTCAATCGGACATCCGAGTAAAAAGTTAATGTCGTTTTAATTTGCTCAGAGCTTTTGTTTTCAATTTCGAGCGTCTCGATATATTATGGGACACAATCGGACATCCGACTAAAAATTTATTGTCGTTTCAATTTTCTCAGAGCTTCTGTTTTCAATTTTGAGCGTCACGATATACTATGGGACACAATCGAACATCCGAGTAAACGTTATTGTCGTTTGAATTTGCTCAGAGCTTCTGTATTCAAATTCGAGTGTCTCGATATACTACGGGACTCATTCGGACATCCGAGTTAAAAGTTATTATGGTTTGAATTTGCTAGGACCTACTATTTTCAATTTGGAGCATCTCGATATATTACGGGACTCAATCGGACATCTGAGTAAAAAGTTATTGTCGTTTGAATTTGCTCAGACCTTATGTTTTCAATTTCGAGCGTCACGATAAACTACGGGACACAATCGGACATCCGAGACAAAAGTTATAGTCGTTTGAATTTCCTCAGAGCTTCTGTTTTCAATTTCGAGTGTATCGATATATTACCGGACTCAATCAGACATCCGAGTTAAAATTTATTGTCGTTTGAATTTGCTACGAGCTTCCGTTTTCAATTGCGAGCGTCTAGATATACTAAGGGACACAATCGTACATCCGAGAAAATAGTTAATGTCGTTTGAATTTGCTAAGAGCTTCTGTTTTCAATTTCGAGCGTCTCGATATATTACGGGACACAATCGGAGATCCGATTAAAAATTTATTGTCGTTTCAATTTGCTCAGAGCTTCTGTTTTCAATTTTGAGCGTCACGATATACTATGGGACACAATCGAACATCCGAGTAAACGTTATTGTCGTTTGAATTTGCTCAGAGCTTCTGTATTCAAATTCGAGTGTCTCGATATATTACAGCACTGAATCGGACATCTGAGTAAAAAGTTATTGTCGTTTGAATTTGCTCAGAGCATCTTTTATCAATTTCGAGCGTCTCGATATAGTACGGGACTCAATCATACATCCGAGTAAAAAGTTATTATGGTTTGAATTTGCTAGGACCTACTATTTTCAATTTGGAGAATCTCGATATATTACGGGACTCAATCGGACATCCGAGTAAAAAGTTATTGTCATTTGAATTTGCTCAGACCTTATGTTTTCAATTTCGAGCGTCTCGATATACTACGGGACTCAATCGGACATCCGAGTAAAAATTTATTATGGTTTGAATTTGCTAGGAGCTTCTATTTTAAATTTGGAGCATCTCGATATATTACGGGACTCAATCGGACATCCGAGTAAAAAGTTATTATGGTTTGAATTTGCTAGGACCTACTATTTTCAATTTGGAGCATCTCGATACATTACGGGACTCAATCGGACATCCGAGTAAAAAGTTATCGTCGTTTGACTTTACTCAGACCTTACGTTTTCAATTTCGAGCGTCCCGATATACTACGGGACACAATCGAACATCCGAGTAAAAAGTTATTGTCGTTTGAATTTCCTCAGAACTTCTGTTTTCAATTTCGAGTGTCTCGATATATTACAGGACTCAATCAGACATCCGAGTTAAAAGTTATTGTCATTTGAATTTGCTACGAGCTTCCGTTTTCAATTGCGAGCGCCTAGATATACTAAGGGACACAATCGTACATCCGAGAAAAAAGTTAATGTCGTTTGAATTTGCTCAGAGCTTCTGTTTTCAATTTCGAGCGTCTCGATATATTATGGGACACAATCGGAGATCCGAGTAAAAATTTATTGTCGCTTGAATTTGCTCAAAGCTTCTGTTTTCAATTTTGAGTGTCACGATATACAACGGGACACAATCGAACATCCGAGTAAACGTTATTGTCGTTTGAATTTACTCAGAGCTTCTGTATTCAAATTCGAGCGTCTCAATATATTACCGCATTGAATCGGATATCTTAGTAAAAAGTTATTGTCGTATGAATTTGCTCCGAGCATCTGTTTTCAATTTCGAGCGTCTCGATATATTATGGGACACAATCGGAGATCCGAGTAAAAATTTATTGTCGTTTGAATTTGCTCAGAGCTTCTGTTTTCAATTTTGAGCGTCACGATATACTACGGGACACAATCGGACATCTGAGTAAAAAGTTATTGTCGTTTGAATTTGCTAAGAGCATCTGTTTTCAATTTCGAGCGTCATGATATAGTACGGGACTCAATCGGACATCTGAGTATAAAGTTATTATGGTTTGTATTTGCCAGGAGCTTCTATTTGCAATTTGGAGCATCTCGATATATTACGGGACTTAATCGAACATCCGAGTAAAAAGTTATTGTCGTTTGAATTTGCTCAGACCTTATGTTTTCAATTTCGAGCGTCACGATATACTACGGGACACAATCGGACATCCGAGTAAAAAGTTATAGTCGTTTGAATTTCCTCAGAGCTTCTGTTTTCAATTTCGAGTGTCTCGATATATTACATGACTCAATCAGACATCCGAGTTAAAAGTTATTGTCGTTTGAATTTGTTATGAGCTTCCGTTTTAAGTTGCGAGCGTTTAGATATACTAAGTTACATAATCGTACATCCGAGAAAAAAGTTAATGTCGTTTGAATTTGCTCAGAGCTTCTATTTTCAATTTCGAGCGTCTAGATATACTACGGGACTCAATCGGACATCCGAGTAAAAAGTTATTATGTTTTGAATTTGCTAGGAGCTTCTATTTTCAATTTGGAGCATCTCGATATATTACGGGACTCAATCGGACATCTGAGTAAAAAGTTATTGTCGTTTGAATTTGCTCAGACCTTATGTTTTCAATTTCGAGCATCACGATATACTACGGGACACAATCGGACATCCGAGTAAAAAGTTATTATGGTTTGAATTTGCTAGGAGCTACTATTTTCAATTTGGAGCATCTCGATATATTACGGGACTCAATCGGACATCCGAGTAAAAGCTTATTGTCGTTTGAATTTGCTTAGACCTTATGTTTTCAATTTCGAGCGCCACGATATAGTACGGGACACAATCGGACATCCGAGTAAAAAGGTATAGTTTTTTGAATTTCCTCAGAGCATCAGTTTTCAATTTCGAGTGTCTCCATATATTACAGGACTCAATCAGACATCCGAGTTAAAAGTTATTGTCGTTTGAATATGCTACGAGCTTCTGTTTTCAATTGCGAGCGTCTAGATATACTAAGGGACACAATCGTCCATCCGAGAAAAAAGTGAATGTCGTTTGAATTTGCACAGAGCTTCGGATTTCAATTTCGAGCGTCTCAATATACTACGGGACTCAATCGGACATCCGAGTTAAAAGTTATTATGGTTTGAATTTTCTAGGACCTACTATTATCAATTTGGAGCATCTCGTTATATTACGGGACTCAATCGGACATCTGAGTAAAAAGTTATTGTCGTTTGAATTTGCTCAGAAATTATGTTTTCAATTTCGAGCGTCACGATATACTACGGGACACAATCAGACATCCGAGAAAAAAGTTATAGTCGTTTGAATTTCCTCAGAGCTTCTGTTTTCAAATTCGAGTGTCTCGATATATTACAGGACTCAATCAGACATCCGAGTTAAAAGTTATTGTCGTTTGAATTTGCTACGAGCTTCCGTTTTCAATTGTGAGCGTCAAGATATACTAAGGGACACAATCGTACATCCGACAAAAAAGTTAATGTCGTTTGAATTTGCTCAGACCTTATGTTTTCAATTGCGAGCGTCACGATATACTACGGGACACAATCGGACATCCGAGTAAAAAGTTATAGTCGTTTGAATTTCCTTAGAGCTTCTGTTTTCAATTTCGAGTGTCTCGATATAATGCAGGACTCAATTAGACATCCGAGTTAAAAGTTATTGTTGTTTGAATTTGCTACGAGCTTCCGTTTTCAGTTGCGAGCGTCTAGATATACTAAGTTACACAATCGTACATCCGAGAAAAAAGTTAATGTCGTTTGAATTTGCTCAGAGCTTCTGTTTTCAATTTCGAGCGTCTCGATATACAACGGGACTCAATCGGACATCCGAGTAAAAAGTTATTATGTTTTGAATTTGCTAGGAGCTACTATTTTCGATTTGAAGCATCTCGATATATTACGGGACTCAATCAGACATCCGAGTAAAAAGTTATTATGTTTTGAATTTGCTAGGAGCTACTATTTTCAATTTGAAGTATCTCGATATATTACGGGACTCAATCGGACATCTGAGTAAAAAGTTATTGTCGTTTGAATTTGCTCAGACCTTATGTTCTCAATTTCAAGCATCACGATATACTACTTGACACAATCGGACATCCGAGTAAAACGTTATAGTCGTTGGAATTTACTCAGAGCTTCTGTTTTTAATTTCGAGCGTCACGATATACTACGGGACACAATCGGACATCCGAGTAAAAAGTTATAGTCGTTTGAATTTCCTCAGAGCTTCTGTTTTCAATTTCGAGTGTCTCGATATATTACAGGACTCAATCAGATATCCGAGTTAAAAGTTATTGTCGTTTGAATTTGCTACGAGCTTCCGTTTTCAATGGCGTGCGTCTAGATATACTAAGGGACACAATCGTAAATCCGAGAAAAAAGTTAATGTCGTTTGAATTTGCACAGAGCTTCTGTTTTCAATTTAATTCTTCTCGATATACTACGGGACTCAATCGGACATCCGAGAAAAAAGTTATTATGGTTCGAATTTGCTAGGAGCTTCTGTTTTCAATTTCGAGTGTCTCGATATATTACAGGACTCAATCAGACATCCGAGTTAAAAGTTATTGTCGTTTGAATTTGGTACGAGCTTCCGTTTTCAATTGCGAGCGTCTAGATATACTAAGGGACAATCTCGTACATCCGAGAAAAAAGTTAATGTGGTTTGAATTTGCTCAGAGCTTCTGTTTTCAATTTTGAGCGTCTCGATATACTACGGGTCTCAATCGGTCATCCGAGTAAAAAGTTATTATGGTTTGAATTTTCTAGGAGCTTCTATTTTCAATTTGGAACATCTCGATATATTACGGGATTCAATCGGACATCCGAGTAAAAAGTTATTGTCGTTTGAATTTGCTCAGACCTTATGTTTTCAATTTCGAGCGTCACAATATACTACGGGACACAATCGGACATCCGAGTAAAAAGTTATAGTCGTTTGAATTTCCTCAGAGCTTCTGTTTTCAATTTCGAGTGTCTCGATATATTACAGGACTCAATCAAACATCCGAGTTCAAAGTTATTGTCGTTTGAAGTTGCTACGAGCTTTCGTTTTCAATTGCGAGCGTCTAGATATACTAAGGGACACAATCGTACATCCGAGAAAAAAGTTAATGTCGTTTGAATTTGCTCAGAGCTTCTGTTTTCAATTTCGAGCGTCTCGATATACTATAGGACTCAATCGGACATCCGAGTAAAAAGTTATTATGTTTGAATTTTCTAGGAGCTTCTATTTTCAATTTGGAGTATCTCGATATATTACGGGACTCAATCGGACATCCGAGTAAAAAGTTATTGTCGGTTGAATTTGCTCAGACCTTATGTTTTCAATTTCGAGCGTCACGATATACTACGAGGCACAATCGGACATCCGAGTAAAAAGTTATTGCCGTTTGAATTTGCTCAGAGCTTCTATTTTAAATTTTCAGCGTCATGATATACTACGGGACACAATCGAACATCCGAGTAAACATTATTGTCGTTAGAATTTGCTCAGAGTTTTTGTATTCAAATTCGAGCGTCTCGATATATTACAACACTGAATCGGACATCTGAGTAAAAAGTTATTATGGTTTGAATTTGCTAGGAGCTTCTACTTTCAATTCTGAGCATCTCGATATATTACGGGTTTCAATCGGACATCCGAGTAAAAAGTTAATGTCGTTTGAATTTGCTCAGAGCTTCTGTTTTCAATTTCGAGCGTCTCGATATACTACGGGACTCAATCGGACATCCGAGTAAAAAGTTATTATGGTTTGAATTTTCTAGGAGCTTCTATTTTCAATTTGGAGTATCTCGATATATTACGGGACTCAATCGGACATCCGAGTAAAAAGTTATATTCGTTTGAATTTGCTCAGACCTTATGTTTTCAATTTCGAGCATCACGATATACTACGGGACACAATAGGACATCCGAGTAAAAAGTTATAGTCGTTTGAATTTCCTCAGAGCTTCTGTTTTCAATTTCGAGTGTCTCGATATATTTTAGGACTCAATCAGACATCCGAGTTAAAAGTTATTGTCGTTTGAATTTGCTACGAGCTTCCGTTTTCAATGGCGAGCGTCTAGATATACTAAGGGACACAATCATAAATCCGAGAAAAAAGTTAATGTCGTTTGAATTTGCTCAGAGCATCTGTTTTCAATTTCGATCTTCTCGATATTCAACGGGACTCAATCGGACATCCGAGTAAAAAGTTATTATGGTTTGATTTTTCTAGGAGTTTCTATTTTCAATTAGGAGCATCTCGATATATTACGGGACTCAATCGAACATCCGAGTAAAAAGTTATTGTCGTTTGAATTTGCTCAGACCTTACGTTTTCAATTTCGAGCGTCACGATATACTACGGGACACAATCGGACATCCGAGTAAAAAGTTATTGCCGTTTGAATTTGCTCAGAGCTTCTATTTTAAATTTTGAGCGTCACGATATACTATGGGACACAATCGGACATCCGAGTAAAAAGTTATAGTCGTTTGAATTTCCTCAGAGCTTCTGTTTTCAATTTCGAGTGTCTCGATATATTACAGGACTCAATCAGACATCCGAGTTAAAAGTTATTGTCGTTTGAAATTGCTACGAGCTTCCGTTTTAAATTGCGAGCGTCTAGATATACTAAGGGACAATCTCGTACATCCGAGAAAAAAGTTAATGTCGTTTGAATTTGCTCAGAGCTTCTGTTTTCAATTTCGAGCGTCTCGATATACTACGGGACTCAATCGGACATCCGAGTAAAAAGTTATTATGATTTGAATTTTCTAGGAGCTTCTATTTTCAATTTGGAGTATCCCGATATATTACGGGACTCAATCGGACATCCGAGTAAAAAGTTATTGTCGTTTGAATTTGCTCAGACCTGATGTTTTCAATTTCGAGCGTCACGATATACTACGGGACACAATAGGACATCCGAGTAAAAAGTTATAGTCGTTTGAATTTCCTCAGAGCTTCTGTTTTCAATTTCGAGTGTCTCGATATATTACAGGACTCAATCAGACATCCGAGTTTAAAGTTATTGTCGTTTGAAATTGCTATGAGTTTCCGTTTTCAATGGCGAGCGTTGAGATATACTAAGGGACACAATCGTAAATTCGCGAAAAAAGTTAATGTTGTTTGAATTTGCTCAGAGCTTCTGTTTTCAATTTCGATCTTCTCGATATACTACGGGACTCAATCGGACATCCGAGTAAAAAGTTATTATGGTTTGAATTTTCTAGGAGCTTCTATTTTCAATTTGGAGCATCTCGATATATTACGGGACTCAATCGCACATCCGAGTAAAAAGTTATTGTCGTTTGAATTTGCTCAGACCTTATGTTTTCAATTTCGAGCGTCACGATATACTACGGGACACAATCGGACATCCGAGTAAAAAGTTATTGCCGTTTGAATTTGCTCAGAGCTTCTATTTTAAATTTTGAGCGTCACGATATACTATGGGACACAATCGGACATCCGAGTAAAAAGTTATAGTCGTTTGAATTTCCTCAGAGCTTCTGTTTTCAATTTCGAGTGTCTCGATATATTACAGGACTCAATCAGACATCCGAGTTAAAAGTTATTGTCGTTTGAAATTGCTACGAGCTTCCGTTTTAAATTGCGAGCGTCTAGATATACTAAGGGACAATCTCGTACATCCGAGAAAAAAGTTAATGTCGTTTGAATTTGCTCAGAGCTTCTGTTTTCAATTTCGAGCGTCTCGATATACTACGGGACTCAATCGGACATCCGAGTAAAAAGTTATTATGATTTGAATTTTCTAGGAGCTTCTATTTTCAATTTGGAGTATCCCGATATATTACGGGACTCAATCGGACATCCGAGTAAAAAGTTATTGTCGTTTGAATTTGCTCAGACCTGATGTTTTCAATTTCGAGCGTCACGATATACTACGGGACACAATAGGACATCCGAGTAAAAAGTTATAGTCGTTTGAATTTCCTCAGAGCTTCTGTTTTCAATTTCGAGTGTCTCGATATATTACAGGACTCAATCAAACATCCGAGTTTAAAGTTATTGTCGTTTGAAATTGCTATGAGTTTCCGTTTTCAATGGCGAGCGTTGAGATATACTAAGGGACACAATCGTAAATTCGAGAAAAAAGTTAATGTTGTTTGAATTTGCTCAGAGCTTCTGTTTTCAATTTCGATCTTCTCGATATACTACGGGACTCAATCGGACATCCGAGTAAAAAGTTATTATGGTTTGAATTTTCTAGGAGCTTCTATTTTCAATTTGGAGCATCTCGATATATTACGGGACTCAATCGCACATCCGAGTAAAAAGTTATTGTCGTTTGAATTTGCTCAGACCTTATGTTTTCAATTTCGAGCGTCACGATATACTACGGAACACAATCGGACATCCGAGTAAAAAGTTATTGCCGTTTGAATTTGCTCAGAGCTTCTATTTTAAATTTTGAGCGTCACGATATACTACGGGACACAATCGAACATCCGAGTAAACATTATTGTCGTTAGAATTTGCTCAGAGTTTTTGTATTCAAATTCGAGCGTCTCGATATATTACAACACTGAATCGGACATCTGAGTAAAAAGTTATTATGGTTTGAATTTGCTAGGAGCTTCTATTTTCAATTTGGAGCATCTCGATATATTACGGGACTCAATCGGACATCCGAGTAAAAAGTTATTGTCGTTTGAATTTGCTCAGACTTTATGTTTTCAATTTCGAGCGTCACGATATACTACGGGACACAATAGGACATCCGAGTAAAAAGTTATAGTCGTTTGAATTTCCTCAGAGCTTCTGTTTTCAATTTCGAGTGTCTCGATATATTACAGGACTCAATCAGACATCCGAGTTAAAAGTTATTGTCGTTTGAATTTGCTACGAGCTTCCGTTTTCAATTGCGAGCGTCTAGATATACAAAGGGACAATCTCGTACATCCGAGAAAAAAGTTAATGTCCTTTGAATTTGTTTAGAGCTTCTGTTTTCAATTTCGAGCGTCTCGATATACTACAGGACTCAATCGGACATCCGAGTAAAAAGTTATTATGGTTTGAATTTTGTAGGAGCTTCTATTTTCAATTTGGAGCATCTCGATATATAACGGGACTCAATCGGACATCCGAGTAAAAAGTTATTGTCGTTTGAATTTGCTCAAACCTTATGTTTTCAATTTCGAGCGTCACGATATACTACGGGACACAATCGGACATCCGAGTAAAAAGTTATAGTCGGTTGAATTTCCTCAAAGCTTCTGTTTTCAATTTCGAGTGTCTCGATATATTACAGGACTCAATCAGACATCCGAGTTAAAAGTTATTGTCGTTTGAAATTGCTACGAGCTTCCGTTTTCAATTGCGAGCGTCTAGATATACTAAGGGACACAATCGTACATCCGAGAAAAAAGATAATGTCGTTTGAATTTGCTCAGAGCTTCTGTTTTATATTTCGAGCGTCTCGATATACTACGGGACTCAATCGGACATCCGAGTAAAATGTTATTATGGTTTGAATTTTCTAGGAGCTTCTATTTTCAATTTGGAGCATATCGATATATTACGGGACTCAATCGGACATCCGAGTAATAAGTTATTGTCGTTTGAATTTGATCAGACCTTATGTTTTCAATTTCGAGCGTCACGATATACTACGGGACACAATCGGACATCCGAGTAAAAAGTTATTGCCATTTGAATTTGCTCAGAGCTTCTGTTTTCAATTGCAAGCGTCTAGATATACTAAGGGACACAATCGTACATCCGAGAAAAAACTTTAAGTCGTTTGAATTTGCTCAGAGTTTTTGTATTCAAATTCGAGCGTCTCGATATATTACAACACTGAATCGGACGTCTGAGTAAAAAGTTATTATGGTTTGAGTTTGCTAGGAGCTTCTATTTTCAATTTGGAGCATCTCGATATATTACGGGTTTCAATCGGACATACGAGTAAAAAGTTATTGTCGTTTGAATATGCTCAGACCTTATGTTTTAAATTTCGAGCGTCACGATATACTACGGGACACAATCGGACATCCGAGTAAAAAGTTATAGTCGTTTGAATTTCCTTAGAGCTTCTGTTTTCTATTTCGAGTTTCTCGATATATTACAGGACTTAATCAGACATCCGAGTTAAAAGTTATTGTCGTTTGAATTTACTACGAGCTTCCGTTTTCAATTGCGAGCGTCTAGATATACTAAGGGACAATCTCGTACATCCGAGAAAAAAGTTAATGTTGTTTGAATTTGCTCAGAGCTTCTGTTTTCAATTTCGAGCGTCTCGATATACTACGGGACTCAATCGGACATCCGAGTAAAAAGTTATTATGATTTGAATTTTCTAGGAGCTTCTATTTTCAATTTGGAGTATCTCGATATATTACGGGACTCAATCGGACATCCGAGTAAAAAGTTATATTCGTTTGAATTTGCTGAGACCTTATGTTTTCAATTTCGAGCGTCACGATATACTACTGGACACAATAGGACATCCGAGTAAAAAGTTATAGTCGTTTGAATTTCCTCAGAGCTTCTGTTTTCAATTTCGAGTGTCTCGATATATTACAGGACTCAATCAGACATCCGAGTTTAAAGTTATTGTCGTTTGAAATTGCTATGAGTTTCCGTTTTCAATGGCGAGCGTTGAGATATACTAAGGGACACAATCGTAAATTCGAGAAAAAAGTTAATGATGTTTGAATTTGCTCAGAGCTTCTGTTTTCAATTTCGATCTTCTCGATATACTACGGGACTCAATCGGACATCCGAGTAAAAAGTTATTATGGTTTGAATTTTCTAGGAGCTTCTATTTTCAATTTGGAGCATCTCGATATATTACGGGACTCAATCGCACATCCGAGTAAAAAGTTATTGTCGTTTGAATTTGCTCAGACCTTATGTTTTCAATTTCGAGCGTCACGATATACTACGGGACACAATCGGACATCCGAGTAAAAAGTTATTGCCGTTTGAATTTGCTCAGAGCTTCTATTTTAAATTTTGAGCGTCACGATATACTACGGGACACAATCGAACATCCGAGTAAACATTATTGTCGTTAGAATTTGCTCAGAGTTTTTGTATTCAAATTCGAGCGTCTCGATATATTACAACACTGAATCGGACGTCTAAGTAAAAAGTTATTATGGTTTGAATTTGCTAGGAGCTTCTATTTTCAATTTGGAGCATCTCGATATATTACGGGACTCAATCGGACATCCGAGTAAAAAGTTATTGTCGTTTGAATTTGCTCAGACTTTATGTTTTCAATTTCGAGCGTCACGATATACTACGGGCCACAATAGGACATCCGAGTAAAAAGTTATAGTCGTTTGAATTTCCTCAGAGCTTCTGTTTTCAATTTCGAGTGTCTCGATATATTACAGGACTCAATCAGACATCCGAGTTAAAAGTTATTGTCGTTTGAATTTGCTACGAGCTTCCGTTTTCAATTGCGAGCGTCTAGATATACAAAGGGACAATCTCGTACATCCGAGAAAAAAGTTAATGTCATTTGAATTTGTTTAGAGCTTCTGTTTTCAATTTCGAGCGTCTCGATATACTACAGGACTCAATCGGACATCCGAGTAAAAAGTTATTATGGTTTGAATTTTGTAGGAGCTTCTATTTTCAATTTGGAGCATCTCGATATATAACGGGACTCAATCGGACATCCGAGTAAAAAGTTATTGTCGTTTGAATTTGCTCAGACCTTATGTTTTCAATTTCGAGCGTCACGATATACTACGGGACACAATCGGACATCCGAGTAAAAAGTTATAGTCGCTTGAATTTCCTCAAAGCTTCTGTTTTCAATTTCGAGTGTCTCGATATATTACAGGACTCAATCAGACATCCGAGTTAAAAGTTATTGTCGTTTGAAATTGCTACGAGCTTCCGTTTTCAATTGCGAGCGTCTAGATATACTAAGGGACACAATCGTACATCCGAGAAAAAAGATAATGTCGTTTGAATTTGCTCAGAGCTTCTGTTTTATATTTCGAGCGTCTCGATATACTACGGGACTCAATCGGACATCCGAGTAAAAAGTTATTATGGTTTGAATTTTCTAGGAGCTTCTATTTTCAATTTGGAGCATCTCGATATATTACGGGACTCAATCGGACATCCGAGTAATAAGTTATTGTCGTTTGAATTTGATCAGACCTTATGTTTTCAATTTCGAGCGTCACGATATACTACGGGACACAATCGGACATCCGAGTAAAAAGTTATTGCCGTTTGAATTTGCTCAGAGCTTCTGTTTTCAATTGCAAGCGTCTAGATATACTAAGGGACACAATCGTACATCCGAGAAAAAACTTTAAGTCGTTTGAATTTGCTCAGAGTTTTTGTATTCAAATTCGAGCGTCTCGATATATTACAACACTGAATCGGACGTCTGAGTAAAACGTTATTATGGTTTGAATTTGCTAGGAGCTTCTATTTTCAATTTGGAGCATCTCGATATATTACGGGTTTCAATCGAACATACGAGTAAAAAGTTATTGTCGTTTGAATATGCTCAGACCTTATGTTTTCAATTTCGAGCGTCACGATATACTACGGGACACAATCGGACATCCGAGTAAAAAGTTATAGTCGTTTGAATTTCCTTAGAGCTTCTGTTTTCAATTTCGAGTTTCTCGATATATTACAGGACTCAATCAGACATCCGAGTTAAAAGTTATTGTCGTTTGAATTTACTACGAGCTTCCGTTTTCAATTGCGAGCGTCTAGATATACTAAGGGACAATCTCGTACATCCGAGAAAAAAGTTAATGTTGTTTCAATTTGCTCAGAGCTTCTGTTTTCAATTTCGAGCGTCTCGATATACTACGGGACTCAATCGGACATCCGAGTAAAAAGTTATTATGATTTGAATTTTCTAGGAGCTTCTATTTTCAATTTGGAGTATCTCGATATATTACGGGACTCAATCGGACATCCGAGTAAAAAGTTATATTCGTTTGAATTTGCTGAGACCTTATGTTTTCAATTTCGAGCGTCACGATATACTACGGGACACAATCGGACATCCGAGTAAAAAGTTATAGTCGTTTGAATTTCCTTAGAGCTTCTGTTTTCAATTTCGAGTTTCTCGATATATTACAGGACTCAATCAGACATCCGAGTTAAAAGTTATTGTCGTTTGAATTTACTACGAGCTTCCGTTTTCAATTGCGAGCGTCTAGATATACTAAGGGACAATCTCGTACATCCGAGAAAAAAGTTAATGTCGTTTGAATTTGCTCAGAGCTTTTGTTTTCAATTTCGAGCGTCTCGATATACTACGGGACTCAATCGGACATCCGAGTAAAAAGTTATTATGGTTTGAATTTTCTAGGAGCTTCTATTTTCAATTTGGAGTATCTCGATATATTACGGGACTCAATCGGACATCCGAGTAAAAAGTTATTGTCGTTTGAATTTGCTCAGACCTTATGTTTTCAATTTCGAGCGTCACGATATACTACGGGACACAATAGGACATCCGAGTAAAAAGTTATAGTCGTTTGAATTTCCTCAGAGCTTCTGTTTTCAATTTCGAGTGTCTCAATATATTACAGGACTCAATCAGACATCCGAGTTAAAAGTTATTGTCGTTTGAATTTGCTCAGACCTTATGTATTCAATTTCGAGCGTCTCGATATATTACAGGACTCAATCAGACATCCGAGTTAAAAGTTATTGTCGTTTGAATTTGCTACGAGCTTCCGTTTTCAATTGCGAGCATCTAGATATACTAAGGGACACCATCGTACATCCTAGAAAAAAGTTAATGTCGTTTGAATTTGCTCAGAGATTCTGTTTTCAATTTCGAGTATCTCGATATACTACGGGACTCAATCAGACATCCGAGTTAAAAGTTATTGTCGTTTGAATTTGCTACGAGCTTCTGTTTTCAATTGCGAGCGTCTAGATATACTAAGGGACACAATCGTACATCCGAGAAAAAAGTTAAAGTCGTTTGAATTTGCTCAGAGCTTCTGTTTTCAATTTCGAGCGTCTCGAAATACTACGGGACTCAATCGAACATCCGGGTAAAAAGTTATTATGGTTTGAATTTGCTAGGAGCTTCTATTTTCAATTTGGAGCATTTCGATATATTACGGGACTCAATCGGACATCCGAGTAAAAAGTTATAGTCATTTGAATTTCCTCAGAGCTTCTGTTTTCAATTTCGAGTGTCTAGATATATCACAGGACTCAATCAGACATCCGAGTTAAAAGTTATTGTCGTTTGAATTTGCTACGAGCTTCCGTTTTAAATTGCGAGCGTCTAGATATACTAAGGGAAACAATCGTACATCCAAGAAGAAGGTTAATGTCGTTTGAATTTCTCAGAGCTTCTGTTTTCAATTTCGAGCGTCTCGATATATTATGGGACACAATCGGAGATCCGAGTAAGAATTTATTGTCGTTTGAATTTGCTCAGAGCTTCTGTTTTCAATTTCGAGCGTCTCGATATATTATGGGACACAATCGGAAATCCGAGTAAAAATTTATTGTCGTTTGAATATGCTCAGAGCTTCTGTTTTCGATTTTGAGCGTCACGAGATACTACGGGACACAATCAAACATCCGAGTAAACGTTATTGTCGTTTGAATTAGCTCAGAGCTTCTGTATTCAAATTCGAGCGTCTCGATATATTACAGCACTGAATCGGACATCTGAGTAAAATGTTATTGTCGTTTGAATTTTCTCAGAGCATCTGTTTTCAATTTCGAGTGTCTCGATATAGTACGGGACTTAATCGGATATCCGAGTAAAAAGTTATTAGGGTTTGAATTTGCTAGGACCTACTATTTTCAATTTGGAGCATCTCGATATATTACGGGACTCAATCGGACATCCGAGTAAAAAGTTATTGTCGTTTGAATTTCTCAGAGCTTCTGTTTTCAATTTGGAGCGTCACGATATACTACGGGACACAATCGGACATCCGAGTAAAAAGTTATTGTCGTTTGAATTTCCTTAGAGCTTCTAATTTCAATTTCGAGTGTCTCGATATATTACAGGACTCAATCAGACATCCGAGTTAAAAGTTATTGTCGTTTGAATTTGCTACGAGCTTCCGTTTTAAATTGCGAGCGTCTAGATATACTAAGGGACACAATCGTACATCCGAGAAAAAAGTTAATGTCGTTTGAATTTGCTCAGAGCTTCTATTTTCAATTTCGAGCGTCTCGATATACTACGGGACACAATCGGGCATCCGAGTAAAAAGTTATAGTCGTTTGAATTTGCTACGAGCTTGCGTTTTAAATTGCGAGCGTCTAGATATACTAAGGGACACAATCATACATCCGAGAAAAAAGTTAATGTCGTTTGAATTTGCTCAGAGCTTCTGTTTTCAATTTCGAGTATCTCGATATTCTACGGGACTCAATCGAACATCCGGGTAAAAAGTTATTATGGTTTGAATTTGCTAGGAGCTTCAACATTCAATATCGAGCGTTTTGATATATTACGGGATTGAATCAGACATCCGAGTAAAAAGTTATTGTCGTTTGAATTTGCTCAGAGCTTCGGTATTCCATTTCGAGCGTCTTGATATATTACAAGACTCAATCAGACATCCGAGTAAAAAGTTATTGTCGTTTGAATTTGCTCAGAGCTTCGGCATTCAAGTTCGAGCGTCTCGATATACTATGGGACTCAATCAGACATCCGAGTAAAAAGTTATTGTAGGTTGAAGTTGCTCAGAGCTTCAACATTCAATATCGAGCGTTTCGATATATTACGGGATTGAATCAGACATCCGAGTAAAATCTTATTGTCGTTTGAATTTGCTCAGAGCTTCTGTTTTCAAATTTGAGGGTCACGATATACTGCGGGACACAATCGAACATCCGAGTAAATGTTATTGTCGTTTGAATTTGCTCAGAGCTTCTGTATTCAAATTCGAGCGTCTCGATATATTACAGCACTGAATCGGATATCTGAGTAAAATGTTGTTGTCGTTTGAATTTTGTCAGAGAATCTGTTTTCAATTTCGAGCGTCTCGATATAGTACGGGACTCAATCGGACATCCGAGTAAAAAGTTATTGTCGTTTGAATTTGCTCAGACCTTAGGTTTTCAATTTCGAGCGTCACGATATACTACGGGACACAATCGGACATCCGAGTAAAAAGTTATAGTCGTTTGAATTTCCTCAGAGCTTCTGTTTTCAATTTCGAGTGTCTCGATATATTACAGGACTCAATCAGACATCCGAGTTAAAAGTTATTGTCGTTTAAATTTGCTACGAGCTTCTGTTTTCAATTGCGAGCGTCTATATATACTAAGGGACACAATCGTACATCCGAGAAAAAAGTTAAAGTCGTTTGAATTTGCTCAGAGCTTCTGTTTTCTATTTCGAGCGTCTCGAAATACTACGGGACTCAATCGGACATCCGGGTAAAAAGTTATTATGGTTTGAATTTGCTAGGAGCTTCTATTTTCAATTTGGAGCATTTCGATATATTACGGGACTCAATCGGACATCCGAGTAAAAAGTTATAGTCATTTGAATTTCCTCAGAGCTTCTGTTTTCAATTTCGAGTGTCTAGATATATCACAGGACTCAATCAGACATCCGAGTTAAAAGTTATTGTCGTTTGAATTTGCTACGAGCTTCCGTTTTAAATTGCGAGCGTCTAGATATACTAAGGGACACAATCGTACATCCAAGAAAAAGGTTAATGTCGTTTGAATTTGCTCAGAGATTCTGTTTTCAATTTCGAGCGTCTCGATATATTATGGGACACAATCGGAGATCCGAGTAAGAATTTATTGTCGTTCGAATTTGCTCAGAGCTTCTGTTTTCAATTTCGAGCGTCTCGATATATTATGGGACACAATCGGAAATCCGAGTAAAAATTTATTGTCGTTTGAATATGCTCAGAGCTTCTGTTTTCAATTTTGAGCGTCACGAGATACTACGGGACACAATCAAACATCCGAGTAAACGTTATTGTCGTTTGAATTTGCTCAGACCTTATGTTATCAATTTGGAGCGTCACGATATACTACGGGACACAATCGTACATCCGAGTAAAAAGTTATTGTCGTTTGAATTTCCTTAGAGCTTCTATTTTCAATTTCGAGTGTCTCGATATATTACAGGACTCAATCAGACATCCGAGTTAAAAGTTATTGTCGTTTGAATTTGCTACGAGCTTCCGTTTTCAATTGCGAGCATCTAGATATACTAAGGGACACCATCGTACATCCGAGAAAAAAGTTAATGTCGTTTGAATTTGCTCAGAGCTTCTGTTTTCAATTTCGAGTATCTCGATATACTACGGGACTCAATCAGACATCCGAGTTAAAAGTTATTGTCGTTTGAATTTGCTACGAGCTTCTGTTTTCAATTGCGAGCGTCTAGATATACTAAGGGACACAATCGTACATCCGAGTAAAAAGTTAAAGTCGTTTGAATTTGCTCAGAGCATCTGTTTTCAATTTCGAGCGTCTCGATATAGTACGGGACTCAATCGGATATCCGAGTAAAAAGTTATTATGGTTTGAATTTGCTAGGACCAACTATTTTCAATTTGGAGCATCTCGATATATTACGGGACTCAATCGGACATCCGAGTAAAAAGTTTTTGTCATTTGAATTTGAGCTTCTGTTTTCAATTTCGAGTGTCTAGATATATCACAGGACTCAATCAGACATCCGAGTTAAAAGTTATTGTCGTTTGAATTTGCTACGAGCTTCCGTTTTAAATTGCGAGAGTCTAGATATACTAATGGACACAATCGTACATCCGAGAAAAAGGTTAATGTCGTTTGAATTTGCTCAAAGCTTCTGTTTTCAATTTCGAGCGTCTCGATATATTATGGGACACAATCGGAAATCCGAGTAAAAATTTATTGTCGTTTGAATTTGCTCAGAGCTTCTGTTTTCAATTTTGAGCGTCACGAGATACTACGGGACACAATCGAACATCCGAGTAAACGTTATTGTCGTTTGAATTTGCTCAGAGCTTCTATATTCAAATTCGAGCGTCTCGATATATTACAGCACTGAATCGGACATCTGAGTAAAATGTTATTGTCGTTTGAATTTTCTCAGAGCATCTGTTTTCAATTTCGAGCGTCTCGATATAGTACGGGACTCAATCGGACATCCGAGTAAAAAGTTATTAAGGTTTGAATTTGCTAGGACCTACTATTTTCAATTTGGAGCATCTCGATATATTACGGGACTCAATCGGACATCCGAGAAAAAAGATAATGTCGTTTGAATTTGCTCAGAGCTTCTGTTTTCAATTTCGAGCATCTCGATATACTACGGGACTCAATCAGACATCCGAGTTAAAAGTTATTGTCGTTTGAATTTGCTACGAGCTTCCGTTTTCAATTGCGAGCGTCTAGATATACTAAGGGACACAATCGTACATCCGAGAAAAAAGTTAATCTCGTTTGAATTTGCTCAGAGCTTCTATTTTCAATTTCGAGCGTCTCGATATACTACGGGACTCAATCGGATATCCGAGTAAAAAGTTATTATGGTTTGAATATGGTAGGAGCTTCTATTTTCAATTTCGAGCGTCACGATATACTACGGGATACAATCGGACATCCGAGTAAAAAGTTATAATCGTTTGAATTTCCTCAGAGCTTCTGTTTTCAATTTCGAGTGTCTCGATATATTACAGGACTCAATCAGACATCCGAGTAAAATGTTATTGTCGTTTGAATTTGCTTAGACCTTATGTTTTCAATTGCGAGCGTCTAGATATACTACGGGACTCAATAAGACATCCGAGTTAAAAGTAATTGTCGTTTGAATTTGCTACAAGCTTCCGTTTTCAATTGCGAGCGTCTAGATATACTAAGGGACACAATCGTACTTCCGAGAAAAAAGTTAATGTCGTTTGAATTTGCTCAGAGCTTCTGTTTTCAATTTCGAGCGTCTCGATATACTACGGGACTCAATCAGACATCCGAGCTAAAAGTTATTATGGTTTGAATTTGCTACGAGCTTCTGTTTTCAATTGCGAGCGTCTAGATATACTAAGGGACACAATCGTACATCCGAGTAAAAAGTTAAAGTCGTTTGAATTTGCTCAGAGCTTCTGTTTTCAATTTTGAGCGTCTCGAAATACTACGGGACTCAATCGGACATCCGGGTAAAAAGTTATTATGGTTTGAATTTGCTAGGAGCTTCTATTTTCAATTTGGAGCATCTCGATATATTACGGGACTCAATCGGACATCCGAGTAAAAAGTTATGGTCGTTTGAATTTGCTCAGACCTTATGTTTTCAATTTCGAGCGTCACGATATACTACGGGACACAATCGGGCATCCGAGTAAAAAGTTATAGTCGTTTGAATTTGCTACGAGCTTGCGTTTTAAATTGCGAGCGTCTAGATATACTAAGGGACACAATCGTACATCCGAGAAAAAAGTTAATGTCGTTTAAATTTGCTCAGAGCTTCTTTTTCAATTTCGAGCGTCTCGATATACTACGGGACTCAATCGGATATCCGAGTAAAAAGTTATTATGGTTTGAATTTGGTAGGAGCTTCAACATTCAATATCGAGAGTTTTGATATATTACAGGATTGAATCAGACATCAGAGTAAAAAGTTATTGTCGTTTGAATTTGCTCAGAGCTTCAGTATTCCATTTCGAGCGTCTTGATATATTACAAGACTCAATCAGATATCCGAGTAAAAAGTTATTGTCGTTTGAATTTGCTCAGAGCTTCGGCATTCATGTCCGATCGTCTCGATATACTACGGGACTCAATCAGACATCCGAGTAAAAAGTTATTGTAGGTTGAAGTTGCTAAGAGCTTCAACATTCAATATCGAGCGTTTCGATATATTACTGGATTGAATCAGACATCCGAGTAAAAATTTATTGTCGTTTGAATTTGCTCAGAGCTTCTGTTTTCAAATTTGAACGTCACGATATACTATAGGACACAATCGAACATCCGAGTAAACGTTATTGTCGTTTGAATTTGCTCAGAGCTTCTGTATTCAAATTCGAGCGTCTCGATATATTACAGCACTGAATCGGACATCTGAGTAAAATGTTATTGTCATTTGAATTTTGTTAGAGAATCTGTTTTCAATTTCGAGCGTCTCGATATAGTACGGGACTCAATCGAAAATCCGAGTAAAAAGTTATTATGGTTTGAATTTGCTAGGACCAACTATTTTCAATTTGGAGCATCTCGATATATTACGGGACTCAATCGGACATCCGAGTAAAAAGTTTTTGTCATTTGAATTTGAGCTTCTGTTTTCAATTTCGAGTGTCTAGATATATCACAGGACTCAATCAGACATCCGAGTTAAAAGTTATTGTCATTTGAATTTGCTACGAGCTTCCGTTTTAAATTGCGAGAGTCTAGATATACTAAGGGACACAATCGTACATCCGAGAAAAAGGTTAATGTCGTTTGAATTTGCTCAGAGCTTCTGTTTTCAATTTCGAGCGTCTCGATATATTATGGGACACAATCGTAAATCCGAGTAAAAATTTATTGTCGTTTGAATTTGCTCAGAGCTTCTGTTTTCAATTTTGAGCGTCACGATATACTACGGGACACAATCGGAGATTCGAGTTAAAAGTTATTGTCGTTTATATTTGCTACGAGCTTCCGTTTTCAATTGCGAGCGTCTACATATACTAAGGGACACAATCGTACATCCGAGAAAAAAGTTAATGTCGTTTGAATTTGCTCAGAGCTTCCGTTTTCAATTTCAAACGTCTCGATATACTACGGGACTCAATCAGACATCCGAGTTAAAAGTTATTGTCGTTTGAATTTGCTACGAGCTTCTGTTTTCAATTGCGAGCGTCTAGATATACTAAGGGACACAATCGTACATCCGAGAAAAAAGTTAATGTCGTTTGAATTTGCTCAGAGCTTCTGTTTTCAATTTCGAGCGTCTCGATATACTACGGGACTCAATCAGACATCCGAGTTAAAAGTTATTGTCGTTTATATTTGCTACGAGCTTCCGTTTTCAATTGCGAGCGTCTTCATATACTAAGGGACACAATCGTACATCCGAGAAAAAAGTTAATGTCGTTTGAATTTGCTCAGAGCTTCTGTTTTCAATTTCAAGCGTCTCGATATACTACGGGACTCAATCAGACATCCGAGTTAAAAGTTATTGTCGTTTGAATTTGCTCAGAGCTTCTGTTTTCAATTTCAAGCGTCTCGATATACTACGGGACTCAATCAGACATCCGAGTTAAAAGTTATTGTCGTTTGAATTTGCTACGAGCTTCTGTTTTCAATTGTGAGCGTCTACATATACTAAGGGACACAATCGTACATCCGAGAAAAAAGTTAATGTCGTTTGAATTTGCTCAGAGCTTCTGTTTTCAATTTCGAGCGTCTTGATATACTACGGGACTCAATCGGACATCCGAGTAAAAAGTTATTATGGTTTGAATTTGCTAGGACCTACTATTTCCAATTTGGAGCATCTCGATATATTACGGGACACAATCATACAACCGAGTAAAAAGTTATTGTCGTTTGAATTTGCTCAGACCTTATGTTTTAAATTTCAAGCGTCACGATATACTACGGGACACAATCGGACGTCCGAGTAAAAATTTATAGTCGTTTGAATTTCCTCAGAGCTTCTGTTTTCAATTTCGAGTGTCTCGATATACTATAGGACTCAATCAGACATCCGAGTTAAAAGTTATTGTCGTTTGAATTTGCTACGAGCTTCCGTTTTCAATTTCGAGCGTCTAGATATACTAAGGGACACAATCGTACATCCGAGAAAAAAGTTAATGTCGTTTGAATTTGCTCAGAGCTTCTGTTTTCAATTTCGAGCGTCTCGATATACTACGGGACTCAATCAGACATCCGAGTTAAAAGTTATTGTCGTTTGAATTTGCTACGAGCTTCTGTTTTCAATTGCGAGCGTCTAGATATACTAAGGGACACAATCGTACATCCGTGAAAAAAGTTAATGTCGTTTGAATTTGCTCAGAGTTTCTGTTTTCAAATTCGAGCGTCTCGATATACTACGGGAATCAATTGGACATCCGAGTAAAAAGTTATTATGGTTTGAATTTTCTAGGAGCTTCTATTTTCAATTTGGAGCATCTCGATATATTACGGGACTCAATCGGACATCCGAGTAAAAAGTTATTGTCGTTTGAATTTGCTCAGACATTATGTTTTCAATTTCAAGCGTCACGATATACTACGGGACACAATCGGACATCCGAGTAAAAAGTTATCGTCGTTTGAATTTCCTCAGAGCTTCTGTTTTCAATTTCGAGTGTCTCGATATACTACGGGACTCAATCAGAATCCGAGTTAAAAGTTATTGTCGTTTGAATTTGCTACGAGTTTCCGTTTTCAATTGCGAGCGTCTACATATACAAGGGACACAATCGTACATCCGAGAAAAAAGTTAATGTCGTTTGAATTTGCTCAGAGCTTCTGTTTTCAATTTCAAGCGTCATGATATACTACGGGACTCAATCAGACATCCGAGTTAAAAGTTATTGTCGTTTGAATTTGCTACGAGCTTCTGTTTTCAATTGCGAGCGTCTAGATATACTAAGGTACACAATCGTATATCCGAGAAAAAAGTTAATGTCGTTTGAATTTGCTCAGAGCTTCTGATTTCAGTTTCGAGCGTCTCGATATACTACGGGACTCAATCAGACATCCGAGTTAAAAGTTATTGTCGTTTATATTTGCTACGAGCTTCTGTTTTCAATTGCGAGCGTCTAGATATACTAAGGGACACAATCGTACATCCGAGAAAAAAGTTAATGTCATTTGAATTTGCTCAGAGTTTCTGTTTTCAATTTCGAGCGTCTCGATATACTACGGGAATCAATCGGATATCCGAGTAAAAAGTTATTATGGTTTGAATTTGCTAGGAGCTTCTATTTTCAATTTGGAGCATGTCGATATATTACGGGACTCAATCGGACATCTGAGTAAAAAGTTATTGTCGTTTGAATTTGCTCAGACCTTATGTTTTCAATTTCAAGCGTCACGATATACTACGGGACACAATCGGACATCCGAGTAAAAAGTTATTGCCGTTTGAATTTGCTCAGAGCTTCTGTTTTCAATTTCGAGTGTCTCGATATATTACAAGACTCAATCAGACATCCGAGTTAAAAGTTATTGTTTTTTGAATTTGCAACGAGCTTCCGTTTTCAATTGCGAGCGTCTAGATATACTAAGGGATACAATTGTACATCCGAGAAAAAAGTTAATGTCGTTTGAATTTGCTCAGAGCTTCTGTTTTCAATTTCGAGCATCTCGATATACTACGTGTTAGTGCTTAGCTCTACTGAGTTTTAAAAGATTGGCTAAGATTTTGTTAAAACATAAGCACTTAGACAATGAAGGAAAGCTGGAGTTGCTGCACATGATGTCCAACGTTATGTCAAAGTATAAGATCGGGCTGCACAATGCACAAGGCAAGATAAAATGTCAAATGAAGAATTGAAGCTGCAGGATCCACGATGTCGGATACAATGTCCAGGACATCCTGCCCGAAAATACTGGAGTTGCTGCACAATGCACAAGGCAAGACAAAAGCTGCAGGATCCATGATGTCGGATACAATGTCCAGGACATCTGGCCCGAAAATACTGGACACATAAATCTGTTATATCTGTAACAGATTATTGTGCAGTTAGCAACAGATAAGATGATCTATCTTTAGGAACGAATTAAAAGATAATTAAAGTTCGAATTACAAACTAGAAGAGTTCGTTCAGGGATTAAAGATTAAAGATAAAAACTAAAAGATCAAACTGTATCTTTTAGTTCTTTAAGTGCAGATTTTTCAGGAGAATGATAGATCTCATCCAGCGCAAGTTTGTTGCAGCCCAGATACGCACACTGCTATATAAACATGAAGGCTGCACGAGTTTTCTACCAAGTCCGGGATTGAAGAGTTATTTTGTGAGTTTTGGGACTTGAGTGTTTTGTGAGCCACCTTGATGTTATCCTAACTTCAAGTGTTGGACCTGTGTGTGTAGAGTTGATCTCTAGTGTGTAGAGTTGATCTCTTTTGTTCAGAGAGCAATCTCTGGTGTGTATTTGATTTAATTGTAAACACGGGAGAGTGATTGAGAGGGAGTGAGAGGGGTTCTCATATCTAAGAGTGGCTCTTAGGTAGAGATTGCACGGGTAGTGGTTAGGTGAGAAGGTTGTAAACAGTGGCTGTTAGATCTTCGAACTAACACTATTTTAGTGGATTTCCTCCCTGGCTTGGTAGCCCCCAGATGTAGGTGAGGTTGCACCGAACTGGGTTAACAATTCTCTTGTGTTATATACTTGTTTAATCTGTTCACACTATCAAATATAATCTGCATGTTCTGAAGCGTGATGTCGTGACATCCGGTACGACATCTGGCATTGGTATCAGAATTTCAATTGGTATCAGAGCGGGCACTCGAAATCACTGAGTGGGATCTAGGGAGATAAATTCTGATGAACATGGAGAAAGAAGGAGGACCAGTGAACAGACCACCAATTCTGGATGGAACCAACTATGAATACTGGAAAGCAAGGATGGTGGCCTTCCTCAAATCACTGGATAGCAGAACCTGGAAAGCTGTCATCAAAGGCTGGGAACATCCCAAGATGCTGGACACAGAAGGAAAGCCCACTGATGGATTGAAGCCAGAAGAAGACTGGACTAAAGAAGAAGACGAATTGGCACTTGGAAACTCCAAAGCTTTGAATGCTCTATTCAATGGAGTTGACAAGAATATCTTCAGACTGATCAACACATGCACAGTGGCCAAGGATGCATGGGAGATCCTGAAAACCACTCATGAAGGAACCTCCAAAGTGAAGATGTCCAGATTGCAACTATTGGCCACAAAATTCGAAAATCTGAAGATGAAGGAGGATGAGTGTATTCATGACTTCCACATGAACATTCTTGAAATTGCCAATGCTTGCACTGCCTTGGGAGAAAGAATGACAGATGAAAAGCTGGTGAGAAAGATCCTCAGATCCTTGCCTAAGAGATTTGACATGAAAGTCACTGCAATAGAGGAGGCCCAAGACATTTGCAACATGAGAGTAGATGAACTCATTGGTTCCCTTCAAACCTTTGAGCTAGGACTCTCGGATAGGACTGAAAAGAAGAGCAAGAACCTGGCGTTCGTGTCCAATGATGAAGGAGAAGAAGATGAGTATGACCTGGACACTGATGAAGGTCTGACTAATGCAGTTGTGTTCCTTGGAAAACAGTTCAACAAAGTGCTGAACAGAATGGACAGGAGGCAGAAACCACATGTCCGGAACATCTCTCTCGACATCAGGAAAGGTAGTGAATACCAGAGAAAATCAGATGAAAAGCCCAGTCACAACAAAGGAATTCAATGTCGTGGGTGTGAAGGCTATGGACACATCAAAGCTGAATGTCCCACTCATCTCAAGAAGCAGAGGAAAGGACTTTCTGTATGTCGGTCTGATGATACAGAGAGTGAACAAGAAAGTGATTCTGACAGAGATGTGAATGCACTCACTGGGAGATTTGAATCTGCTGAAGATTCAAGTGATACAGATAGTGAAATCACTTTTGATGAGCTTGCTATATCCTATAGAAAACTATGCATCAAAAGTGAGAAGATTCTTCAGCAAGAAGCACAACTGAAGAAGGTCATTGCAAATCTGGAGGCTGAGAAGGAGGCACATGAAGAGGAAATCTCTGAACTTAAAGGAGAAATTGGCTTTCTGAACTCCAAACTGGAAAACATGACAAAGTCAATAAAGATGCTGAATAAAGGCTCAGATTTGCTTGATGAGGTGCTACAGCTTGGGAAGAATGTTGGAAACCAGAGAGGACTTGGATTTAATCATAAGTCTGCTGGCAGAACAACCATGACAGAATTTGTTCCTGCCAAAAACAGCACTGGAGCCACGATGTCACAACATCGGTCTCGACATCATGGAACGCAGCAGAAAAGGAGCAAAAGAAAGAATTGGAGGTGTCACTACTGTGGCAAGTATGGTCACATAAAGCCCTTTTGCTATCATTTACATGGCCATCCACATCATGGAACTCAAAGAAGCAGCAGTGGAAGGAAGATGATGTGGGTTCCAAAACACAAGACTGTTAGTCTTGTTGTTCATACTTCACTTAGAGCATCAGCTAAGGAAGATTGGTACCTAGATAGCGGCTGTTCCAGACACATGACAGGAGTTAAAGAATTCCTGGTGAACATTGAACCTTGCTCCACTAGCTATGTGACATTTGGAGATGGCTCTAAAGGAAAGATCACTGGAATGGGAAAGCTAGTCCATGAAGGACTTCCTAGTCTGAACAAAGTACTGCTGGTAAAGGGACTGACTGCGAACTTGATCAGCATCAGTCAGTTGTGTGATGAAGGACTCAATGTAAACTTCACAAAGTCAGAATGCTTGGTGACAAATGAGAAGAGTGAAGTCCTAATGAAGGGCAGCAGATCAAAGGACAACTGTTACCTATGGACACCTCAAGAAACCAGTTACTCCTCCACATGTCTAGTCTCCCAAGAAGATGAAGTCAAAATATGGCATCAAAGATTTGGACATCTGCACTTAAGAGGCATGAAGAAAATCATTGACAAAGGTGCTGTTAGAGGCATTCCCAATCTGAAAATAGAAGAAGGCAGAATCTGTGGTGAATGTCAGATTGGAAAGCAAGTCAAGATGTCCCACCAGAAGCTTCAACATCAGACCACTTCTAGGGTGCTGGAACTACTCCACATGGACTTGATGGGGCCTATGCAAGTTGAAAGCCTTGGAGGAAAGAGGTATGTCTATGTTGTTGTGGATGATTTCTCCAGATTTACCTGGGTCAACTTTATCAGAGAAAAATCAGACACCTTTGAAGTATTCAAGGAGTTGAGTCTAAGACTTCAAAGAGAAAAAGACTGTGCCATCAAGAGAATCAGGAGTGACCATGGCAGAGAGTTTGAAAACAGCAAGTTTACTGAATACTGCACATCTGAAGGCATCACTCATGAGTTCTCTGCAGCTATTACACCACAACAAAATGGCATAGTTGAAAGGAAAAACAGGACTTTACAAGAAGCTGCTAGGGTCATGCTTCATGCCAAAGAACTTCCCTATAATCTCTGGGCTGAAGCCATGAACACAGCATGCTACCTCCACAACAGAGTCACACTTAGAAAAGGGACTCCAACCACACTGTATGAAATCTGGAAAGGGAGGAAGCCAACTGTCAAGCACTTCCACATCTTTGGAAGTCCATGTTACATTTTGGCAGATAGAGAGCAAAGAAGAAAGATGGATCCCAAGAGTGATGCAGGAATATTCCTGGGATACTCTACAAACAGCAGAGCATATAGAGTATTCAATTCCAGAACCAGAACTGTGATGGAATCCATCAATGTGGTTGTTGATGATCTAACTCCAGCAAGAAAGAAGGATGTCGAAGAAGATGTCAGAACATCGGGAGACAATGTAGCAGATACAGCTAAAAGTGCAGAAAAGGCAGAAAACTCTGATTCTGCTACAGATGAACCAAACATCAATCAACCTGACAAGAGACCCTCCATTAGAATCCAGAAGATGCACCCCAAGGAGCTGATTATAGGAGATCCAAACAGAGGGGTCACTACAAGATCAAGGGAGATTGAGATTGTCTCCAATTCATGCTTTGTCTCCAAAATTGAGCCCAAGAATGTGAAAGAGGCACTGACTGATGAGTTCTGGATCAATGCTATGCAAGAAGAATTGGAGCAATTCAAAAGGAATGAAGTCTGGGAGCTAGTTCCTAGACCCGAGGGAACTAATGTGATTGGCACCAAGTGGATCTTCAAGAACAAAACCAATGAAGAAGGTGTTATAACCAGAAACAAGGCCAGACTTGTTGCTCAAGGCTACACTCAGATTGAAGGTGTAGACTTTGATGAAACTTTCGCCCCAGTTGCTAGACTTGAGTCCATCAGATTGTTACTTGGTGTAGCTTGCATCCTCAAATTCAAGCTGTACCAAATGGATGTGAAGAGCGCGTTTCTGAATGGATACCTGAATGAAGAAGCCTATGTGGAGCAGCCAAAGGGATTTGTAGATCCAACTCATCCAGATCATGTATACAGGCTCAAGAAGGCTCTCTATGGATTGAAGCAAGCTCCAAGAGCTTGGTATGAAAGGCTAACAGAGTTCCTTACTCAACAAGGGTATAGGAAGGGAGGAATTGACAAGACTCTCTTTGTCAAACAAGATGCTGAAAACTTGATGATAGCACAGATATATGTTGATGACATTGTGTTTGGAGGGATTTCGAATGAGATGCTTCGACATTTTGTTCAACAGATGCAATCTGAATTTGAGATGAGTCTCGTTGGAGAGCTGACTTATTTTCTGGGACTCCAAGTGAAGCAGATGGAAGACTCCATATTCCTCTCACAAAGCAAGTATGCAAAGAACATTGTCAAGAAGTTTGGGATGGAAAATGCCAGCCATAAAAGAACACCTGCACCTACTCATTTGAAGCTGTCAAAGGATGAAGCTGGCATCAGTGTTGATCAAAGTCTGTACAGAAGCATGATTGGGAGCTTACTATATTTAACAGCTAGCAGACCTGACATCACCTATGCAGTAAGTGTTTGTGCAAGATATCAAGCCAATCCCAAGATAAGTCACTTGAATCAAGTAAAGAGAATTCTGAAATATGTAAATGGCACCAGTGACTATGGGATTATGTACTGTCATTGTTCAGGTTCAATGCTGGTTGGATATTGTGATGCTGATTGGGCTGGAAGTGCAGATGACAGAAAAAGCACTTCTGGTGGATGTTTCTATTTGGGAAACAATCTTATTTCATGGTTCAGCAAGAAGCAAAACTGTGTGTCCCTATCTACTGCTGAAGCAGAGTATATTGCAGCAGGAAGCAGCTGTTCACAACTAGTTTGGATGAAGCAGATGCTGAAGGAGTACAATGTCGAACAAGATGTCATGACATTGTACTGTGACAACATGAGTGCTATTAATATTTCTAAAAATCCTGTTCAACACAGCAGAACCAAGCACATTGACATTAGACATCACTATATTAGAGAGCTTGTTGATGATAAAATTATCACACTGGAGCATGTTGACACTGAGGAACAAATAGCAGATATTTTCACAAAGGCATTGGATGCAAAACAGTTTGAAAAACTGAGGGGCAAGCTGGGCATTTGTCTGCTAGAGGAATTATAGCAGCTACTGCTATCTGAACGTGCTCAAACGTCTCACTTAACATTAATAGCACGTTCACTACTGAGGCAAAACAAATTCGACCGTTGCTTCACACGTCCCTCTACATTCCTCATTCAAACTTATATTTTCGTGGTAATCTCGTTTTCAGCATACCCCAACAGCTCTCAGAGATTTACGAAATCATTCCAAACGCTCTGCTTCTCCATGGCTACCTCACCAAAAGAAACTTCAGCTCCTGGTTCACCCTCTGTACCATCATCTCCATCATCCACCAAAGCACCATCAAACCAGGAACGACCTGAATTCAATATCCAGCCCATACAGATGATTCCTGGTCAAGCCCCTGTTCCTGAAAAACTGGTTCCCAAACGACAACAGGGAGTGAAGATTTCTGAAAACCCTAGCCTTGCAACAAGTCCTAGGGAAGTAGACACAGAGATGGATAAGAAGATCCGCAGTATTGTGAGTAACATTCTGAAAAATGCTTCTGTCCCTGATGCTGATGAAGATGTTCCAACATCGTCCACCCCAAATGTTTCTGTTCCTGATGCTGAGAAAGATGTTCCAACATCTTCCACCCCAAATGCTGAAGTCCTCTCTTCACCCAGTAAAGAGGACTCAACAGAGGAAGAGGATCAAGCCACAGAGGAGACCCCTGCACCACGGGCACCAGAACCTGCTCCAGGTGACCTCATTGACCTAGAAGAGGTAGAATCTGATGAGGAACCCATTGCCAACAAGTTGGCACCTGGCATTGCAGAAAGACTACAAAGCAGAAAAGGAAAAACCCCCGTTAAGAGGTCTGGACGAATCAAAACTATGGCACAGAAGAAGAGCACTCCAATCACTCCTACCACATCCAGACGGAGCAAAGTTGCCATCCCTTCCAAGAAGAGGAAAGAAATTTCCTCATCTGATTCTGATGATGATGTCAAACTAGATGTTCCCGACATCAAGAGGGCCAAGACATCAGGGAAAAAGGTGCCTGGAAATGTCCCTGATGCACCATTGGACAACATCTCATTCCACTCCATTGGCAATGCTGAAAGGTGGAAATTTGTGTATCAACGCAGACTTGCCTTGGAAAGAGAACTGGGAAGAGCTGCCTTGGATTGCAAGGAGATCATGGACCTCATCACGGCTGCTGGACTGCTGAAGACTGTCACCAAGTTGGGAGATTGCTATGAAAGTCTAGTCAGGGAATTCATTGTCAACATTCCCTCTGACATAACAAACAGAAAGAGTGATGAGTATCAAAAAGTATTTGTCAGAGGAAAATGTGTTAGATTCTCCCCTGCTGTGATCAACAAATACCTGGGCAGACCAACTGATGGAGTGGTGGATATTGCTGTTTCTGAGCATCAAATTGCCAAGGAAATCACTGCCAAACAAGTCCAGCATTGGCCAAAGAAAGGGAAGCTTTCTGCAGGGAAGCTAAGTGTGAAGTATGCAATTCTGCACAGGATTGGCGCTGCAAACTGGGTACCCACCAATCATACTTCCACTGTTGCCACAGGTTTGGGTAAATTTCTGTATGCTATTGGAACCAAGTCCAAATTTAATTTTGGAAACTATATTTTTGATCAAACTGTTAAGCATTCAGAATCTTTTGCTGTCAAATTACCCATTGCCTTCCCAACTGTACTGTGTGGCATTATGTTGAGTCAACATCCCAATATTTTAAACTACACTGACTCTGTGATGAAGAGAGAATCTCCTCTATCCCTACATTACAAACTGTTTGAGGGGACACATGTCCCAGACATTGTCTCGACATCAGGGAAAGCTGCTGCTTCAGGTGCTGTGTCCAAGGATGCTTTGATTGCTGAACTCAAGGACACATGCAAGGTGCTGGAAGCAACCATCAAAGCCACCACAGAGAAGAAGATGGAGCTGGAACGCCTGATCAAAAGACTCTCAGACAGTGGCATTGATGATGGTGAAGCAGCTGAGGAAGATGGTGAAGCAGCTGAGGAAGAAGAAGAAGCAGCTGAGGAAGAGGAAGATGCAGCAGAGGATACTGAATCAGATGATGATGATTCTGAAGCCACCCCATGACCATCAGACCTTTATTTTTTATTTTTGCTCTTACTAGCTAAAGGGGCATGTCCCTTTGAACAATTGATTTGCTATTGGTCTGTAATATTTGCACCTTAAGTTCATGCATTCTACTTTTGTAAAATTCTGTCTAAAAAGGGGGAGTAATGGTATTAATGGTATTATGCATGATTTTGAGTAGTAGGATACTATGTATGCAATAGTAGTATTATGCATGATTGATACGATGTATGGCAGTAGGATACGATGTATGCATGATTCATGATTTTGAGGGGGAGTTGTATGTATATGATTTTGAGGGGGAGACTGCTGCTGCTGATGATGACTGATGTAAGCTACTGTAACTACTAGTAGCTGATAGAAGATGCTACAGTAAGAGCATGGAGACAGGGGGAGCAGAAAGCTGATGTCACGTGAGATGTCTTGACATCCTGGAAACAACTTGCAACTTGCAGAATTTCCGCTGTGCTTGATTACTCTGATAATGAAAGTTGCTGATCCCACTTGCATAACTGCTCGTACCTGCTCAGGAAGTGTCTAAGTATGTTTTAGACAAAATTTGCCAAAGGGGGAGATTGTTAGTGCTTAGCTCTACTGAGTTTTAAAAGATTGGCTAAGATTTTGTTAAAACATAAGCACTTAGACAATGAAGGAAAGCTGGAGTTGCTGCACATGATGTCCAACGTTATGTCAAAGTATAAGATCGGGCTGCACAATGCACAAGGCAAGATAAAATGTCAAATGAAGAATTGAAGCTGCAGGATCCACGATGTCGGATACAATGTCCAGGACATCCTGCCCGAAAATACTGGAGTTGCTGCACAATGCACAAGGCAAGACAAAAGCTGCAGGATCCACGATGTCGGATACAATGTCCAGGACATCTGGCCCGAAAATACTGGACACATAAATCTGTTATATCTTTAACAGATTATTGTGCAGTTAGCAATAGATAAGATGATCTATCTTTAGGAACGAATTAAAAGATAATTAAAGTTCGAATTACAAACTAGAAGAGTTCGTTCAGGGATTAAAGATTAAAGATAAAAACTAAAAGATCAAACTGTATCTTTTAGTTCTTTAAGTGCAGATTTTTCAGGAGAATGATAGATCTCATCCAGCGCAAGTTTGTTGCAGCCCAGATACGCACACTGCTATATAAACATGAAGGCTGCACGAGTTTTCTACCAAGTCCGGGATTGAAGAGTTATTTTGTGAGTTTTGGGACTTGAGTGTTTTGTGAGCCACCTTGATGTTATCCTAACTTCAAGTGTTGGACCTGTGTGTGTAGAGTTGATCTCTAGTGTGTAGAGTTGATCTCTTTTGTTCAGAGAGCAATCTCTGGTGTGTATTTGATTTAATTGTAAACACGGGAGAGTGATTGAGAGGGAGTGAGAGGGGTTCTCATATCTAAGAGTGGCTCTTAGGTAGAGATTGCACGGGTAGTGGTTAGGTGAGAAGGTTGTAAACAGTGGCTGTTAGATCTTCGAACTAACACTATTTTAGTGGATTTCCTCCCTGGCTTGGTAGCCCCCAGATGTAGGTGAGGTTGCACCGAACTGGGTTAACAATTCTCTTGTGTTATATACTTGTTTAATCTGTTCACACTATCAAATATAATCTGCATGTTCTGAAGCGTGATGTCGTGACATCCGGTACGACATCTGGCATTGGAACTCAATCGGACATCCGAGTAAAACGTTATTATGGTTTGAATTTGCTAGGAGCTTCTATTTTCAATTTGGAGCATCTCGATATATTACGGGACTCAATCGGACATCCGAGTAAATTGTTATTGTCGTTTGAATTTGCTCAGAGCTTCTGTTTTCAATTGCGAGCGTCTAGATATACTAAGCGACCCAATCGTACATCCGAGAAAAAAGTTAATGTCGTTAGAATTTGCACAGAGCTTCTGTTTTTGCAATTTCGAGCCTCTCGATATACTACGGAACTCAATCGGACATCCGAGTAAAAAGTTAATATGGTTTGAATTTGCTAGGAGCTTCTATTTTTAATTTGGAGCATCTCGATATATTACGGGACTCAATTGGACATCCGAGTAAAAAGTTATAGTCGTTTGAATTTCCTCAGAGCTTCTGTTTTCAATTTCGAGTGTCTAGATATATCACAGGACTCAATTAGACATCCGAGTTAAAACTTATTGTCGTTTGAATTTGCTACGAGCTTCCGTTTTAAATTGCGAGCGTCTAGATATACTAAGGGACACAATCATACATCCGAGTTAAAAGTTAATGTCGTTTGAATTTGCTCAGAGCTTCTGTTTTCAATTGCGAGCGTCTCGATATATTATGGGACACAATCGGAGATCCGAGAAAAAATTTATTGTCGTTTGAATTTGCTCAGAGCTTCTATATTCAATTTTGAGCGTCACGATATACTACGGGACACAATCGAACATCCGAGTAAACATTATTGTCGTTTGAATTTGCTCAGAGCTTCTGTATTCAAATTCGAGCGTCTCGATATATTACATCACTGAATCGGACACCTGAGTAAAATGTTATTGTCGTTTCAATTTGCTCTGAGCATCTATTTTCAATTTCGAGCGTCTCGATATAGTACGGGACTCAATCGGACATTCGAGTAAAAAGTTGTTATGCTTTGAATTTGCTAGGACCTACTATTTTCAATTTGGAGCATCTCAATATATTACGGGACTCAATCGGACATCCGAGTAAATTGTTATTATCGTTAGAATTTGCTCAGACCTTATGTTTTCAATTTCGAGCATCACGATATACTACAGGACACAATCGGACTTCCGAGTAAAAAGTTATTGATGTTTGAATTTCCTCAGAGCTTCTGTTTTCAATTTCGAGTGTCTCGATATATTACAAGACTCAATCAGACATCCGAGTTAAAAGTTATTGTTGTTTGAATTTGCAACGAGTTTCCGTTTTCAATTGCGAGCGTCTACATATACTAAGGGATACAATTGTACATCCGAGAAAAAAGTGAATGTCGTTTGAATTTGCTCAGAGCTTCTGTTTTCAATTTCGAGCATCTCGATATACTACGGAACTCAATCGGACATCCGAGTAAAACGTTATTATGGTTTGAATTTGCTAGGAGTTTCTATTTTCAATTTGGAGCATCTCGATATATTACGGGACTCAATCGGACATCCGAGTAAAAAGTTATTGTCGCTTGAATTTGCTCAGACCTTATGTTTTCAATTTCGAGCGTCGCGATATACTACGGGACACAATCGGACATCTGAGTAAAAAGTTATAGTCGTTTGAATTTCCTCAGAGCTTCTGTTTTCAATTTCGAGTGTCTCGATATATTACAGGACTCAATCAGACATCCGAGTTAAAAGTTATTGTCGTTTGAATTTGCTACGAGCTTCTGTTTTCAATTGCGAGCGTCTAGATATACTAAGGGACACAATCGTACATCCGAGAAAAAAGTTAATGTCGTTTGAATTTGCTCAGAGCTTCTGTTTTCAATTTCGAGTGTCTCGATATACTACGGGACTCTATCGGACATCCGAGTAAAAAGTTATTATTGTTTGAATTTGCTAGGAGCTTCTATTTTCAATTTGGAGCATCTCGATATAATACGGGACTCAATCGGACATCCGAGTAAAAAGTTAATGTCGTTTGTATTTGCTCAGACCTTATGTTTTCAATTTTGAGCGTCACGATATACTACGGGACACAATCGGACATCCGAGTAAAAAGTTATAGTCGTTTGAATTTCCTCAGAGCTTCTGTTTTCAATTTCGAGTGTCTCGATATATGTTTTCAATTTCGAGCGTCACGATATAATACGGGACACAATCGGACATCCGAGTAAAAAGTTATAGTCGTTTGAATTTCCTCAGAGCTTCTATTTTCAATTTCGAGCGTCACGATATACTATGGGACTCAATCGAACATCCGAGTAAACGTTATTGTCGTTTGAATTTGCTTTGAGCTTCTGTATTCAATTTTGAGCGTCTCGATATATTACAGCACTGAATCGAACATCTGAGTAAAAAAGTTATTGTCGTTTGAATTTGCTCAGAGCATCTATTTTCAATTTCGAGCGTCTCGATATACTACGGGACTCAATCGGAAATCCGACTAAAAGGTTATTATGGTTTGAATTTTCTAGGAGCTACTATTTTCAATTTGGAGCATCTCGATATATTACGGGACTCCATCGGACATCCGAGTAAAAAGTTATTGTCGTTTGAATTTGCTTAGACCTTATGTTTTCAAATTCGAGCGTCACGATATACTACAGGGCACAATCGGACATCCGAGTGAAAAATTATTGTCGTTTGAATTTGCTCAGAGCTTATACTTTCAATTTTAAGCGTCACGATATACTACGGGACATAATCGAACATCCGAGTAAACGTTATTGTCGTTTGAATTTGCTCAGAGCTTCTGTATTCATTTTCGAGCGTCTCGATATATTACAACACTGATTCGGACATGTGAGTAAAAAGTTATTATATTTTGAATTTGCTCAGAGCATCTGTTTTCAATTTCGAGCGTCTCGATATACTACGAGACTCAATCGGACATCCGAGTAAAAAGTTATTATGGTTTGAATTTGCTAGGAGCTACTATTTTCAATTTGGAGCATCTCGATATATTACGGGACTCAATCGGACATCCGAGTAAAAAGTTCTTGTCGTTTGAATTTGCTCAGACCTTATGTTTTCAATTTCGAGCGTCACTATATACTTCGGGACACAATCGGACATCCGAGTAAAAAGTTATAGTCCTTTGAATTTCCTCAGAGCTTCTGTTTTCAATTTCGACTGTCTCGATATATTACAGGACTCAATCAGACATCCGAGTTAAAAGTTATTGTCGTTTGAATTTGCTACGAGCTTCCGTTTTCAATTGCGAGCGTCTAGATATACTAAGGGACACAATCGTACATCTGAGTAAAAAGTTATTGTCGTTTGAATTTTCTGAGAGCATCTGTTTTCAATTTCGAGCGTCTCGATATAGTACGGGACTCAATCGGACATCCGAGTAAAAAGTTATTATGGTTTGAATTTGCCAGGAGCTTCTATTTTCAATTTGGAGCATCTCGATATATTACGAGACTCAATCGGACATACGAGTAAAAACTTATTGTCGTTTGAATTTGCTCAGACCTTATGTTTTCAATTTCGAGCATCACGATATACTACAGGACACAATCGGACTTCCGAGTAAAAAGTTATTGATGTTTGAATTTCCTCAGAGCTTCTGTTTTCAATTTCGAGTGTCTCGATATATTACAAGACTCAATCAGACATCCGAGTTAAAAGTTATTGTTGTTTGAATTTGCAACGAGCTTCCGTTTTCAATTGCTAGCGTCTAGATATACTAAGGGATACAATTGTACATCCGAGAAAAAAGTGAATGTCGTTTGAATTTGCTCAGAGCTTCTGTTTTCAATTTCGAGCATCTCGATATACTACGGAACTCAATCGGACATCCGAGTAAAACGTTATTATGGTTTGAATTTGCTAGGAGCTTCTATTTTCAATTTGGAGCATCTCGATATATTACGAGACTCAATCGGACATCCGAGTAAAAAGTTATTGTCGTTTGAATTTGCTCAGACCTTATGTTTTAAATTTCGAGCATCGCGATATACTACGGGACACAATCGGATATCTGAGTAAAAAGTTATAGTCGTTTTAATTTCCTCAGAGCTTCTGTTTTCAATTTCGAGTGTCTCGATATATTACAGGACTCAATCAGACATCCGAGTTAAAAGTTATTGTCGTTTGAATTTGCTACGAGATTCCGTTTTCAATTGCGAGCGTCTAGATATACTAAGGGACACAATCGTACATCCGAGAAAAAAGTTAATGTCTTTTGAATTTTCTCAGAGCTTCTGTTTTCAATTTTGAGCGTCTCGATATACTATGGAACTCAATCGGACATCCGAGTAAAAAGTTATTATGGTTTGAATTTGCTTGGAGCTTCTATTTTCAATTTGGAGCATCTCGATATATTACGGGACTCAATTGGACATTCGAGTAAAAAGTTATAGTCGTTTGAATTTCCTCAGAGCTTCTGTTTTCAATTTCGAGTGTCTCGATATATTACAGGACTCAATCAGACATCCGAGTTAAAGGTTATTGTCGTTTGAATTAGCTACGAGATTCCGTTTTCAATTGCGAGCGTCTAGATATACTAAGGGACACAATCGTACATCCGAGAAAAAAGTTAATGTCGTTCGAATTTGCTCAGAGCTTCTGTTTTCAATTTCGAGTGTCTCGATATACTACGGGACTCTATCGGACATCCGAGTAAAAAGTTATTATTGTTTGAATTTGCTAGGAGCTTCTATTTTCAATTTGGAGCATCTCGATATAATACGGGACTCAATCGGACATCCGAGTAAAAAGTTATTGTCGTTTGTATTTGCTCAGACCTTATGTTTTCAATTTCGAGCGTCACGATATACTACGGGACACAATCGGACATCCGAGTAAAAAGTTATAGTCATTTGAATTTCCTCAGAGCTTCTGTTTTCAATTTCGAGTGTCTCGATATATATTTTCAATTTCGAGCGTCTCGATATACTACGGGACACAATCGGACATCCGAGTAAAAAGTTATAGTCGTTTGAATTTCCTCAGAGCTTCTATTTTCAATTTCGAGCGTCACGATATACTACGGGACTCAATCGAACATCCGAGTAAACGTTATTGTCGTTTGAATTTGCTTAGAGCTTCTGTATTCAATTTTGAGCGTCTCGATATATTACAGCACTGAATCGAACATCTGAGTAAAAAAGTTATTGTCGTTTGAATTTGCTCAGAGCATCTATTTTCAATTTCGAGCGTCTCGATATACTACGGGACTCAATCGGAAATCCGACTAAAAGGTTATTATGGTTTGAATTTTCTAGGAGCTACTATTTTCAATTTGGAGCATCTCGATATATTACGGGACTCCATCGGACATCCGAGTAAAAAGTTATTGTCGTTTGAATTTGCTTAGACCTTATGTTTTCAAATTCGAGCGTCACGATATACTACAGGGCACAATCGGACATCCGAGTGAAAAATTATTGTCGTTTGAATTTGCTCAGAGCTTATACTTTCAATTTTAAGCGTCACGATATACTACGGGACATAATCGAACATCCGAGTAAACGTTATTGTCGTTTGAATTTGCTCAGAGCTTCTGTATTCATTTTCGAGCGTCTCGATATATTACAACACTGATTCGGACATGTGAGTAAAAAGTTATTATATTTTGAATTTGCTCAGAGCATCTGTTTTCAATTTCGAGCGTCTCGATATACTACGGGACTCAATCGGACATCCGAGTAAAAAGTTATTATGGTTTGAATTTGCTAGGAGCTACTATTTTCAATTTGGAGCATCTCGATATATTACGGGACTCAATCGGACATCCGAGTAAAAAGTTCTTGTCGTTTGAATTTGCTCAGACCTTATATTTTCAATTTCGAGCGTCACTATATACTTCGGGACACAATCGGACATCCGAGTAAAAAGTTATAGTCCTTTGAATTTCCTCAGAGCTTCTGTTTTCAATTTCGACTGTCTCGATATATTACAGGACTCAATCAGACATCCGAGTTAAAAGTTATTGTCGTTTGAATTTGCTACGAGCTTCCGTTTTCAATTGCGAGCGTCTAGATATACTAAGGGACACAAACGTACATCTGAGTAAAAAGTTATTGTCGTTTGAATTTTCTGAGAGCATCTGTTTTCAATTTCGAGCGTCTCGATACAGTACGGGACTCAATCGGACATCCGAGTAAAAAGTTATTATGGTTTGAATTTGCCAGGAGCTTCTATTTTCAATTTGGAGCATCTCGATATATTACGAGACTCAATCGGACATACGAGTAAAAAGTTATTGTCGTTTGAATTTGCTCAGACCTTATGTTTTCAATTTCGAGCGTCACGATATATTACGGGACACAATCGGACATCCGAGTAAAAAGTTATAGTCGTTTGAATTTCCTCAGAGCTTCTATTTTCAATTTCGAGCGTCACGATATACTACGGGACCCAATCGGACATCCGAGTAAAAAGTTATAGTCGGTTGAATTTCCTTAGAGCTTCTGTTTTCAATTTCTAGTGTCTCGATATAATATAGGACTCAATCGGACATCCGAGTTAAAAGTTATTGTCGTTTGAATTTGATACGAGCTTCCGTTTTCAATTGCGAGCGTCTAGATATACTATGGGACACAATCGTACATCCGAGAAAAAAGTTAATGTCGTTTGAATTTGCTCAGAGCTTCTGTTTTCAATTTCGAGCGTCTCGATATAGTACGGGACTCAATCGGACATCCGAGTAAAAAGTTATTATGGTTTGTATTATCCAGGAGCTTCTATTTGCAATTTGGCGCATCTCGATATATTGCGGGACCCAATCGGACATTCAAGTAAAAAGTTATTGTAGTTTGAATTTGCTCAGACCTTATGTTTTCAATTTCGATCGTCACGATATACTACGAGACACAATCGGACATCCGAGTAAAAATTTATAGTCATTTGAATTTCCTCAGAGCTTCTGTTTTCAATTTCGAGTGTCTCGATATATTAAAGTACTCAATCAGATATCCGAGTTAAAAGTTATTGTCGTTTGAATTTGCTACGAGCTTCCGTTTTCAATTGCGAGCGCCTAGATATACTAAGGGACACAATCTTACATCCGAGAAAAACGTTAATGTCGTTTGAATTTGCTCAGAGCATTTGTATTCAATTTCGAGCGTCTCGATACATTATGCGAAACAATCGGACATCCGAGTGAAAAGTTATTGTCGTTTGAATTTGCTAGGAGCTTCTATTTTCAATTTTGAGCGTCACGATATACTACGGGACACAATCGAACATCCGAGTAAACGTTATTGTCGCTCTAATTTGCTCAGAGCTTCTGTTTTCAATTTCGAGCGTCTCGATATATTACAGCACTGAATCGGACATCTGAGTAAAAAGTTATTGCCGTTTGAATTTGCTCAGAGCATTTGTTTTCAACTTCGAGCGTCTCGATATACTACGGGACTCAATCGGACATCCGACTAAAAGGTTATTATGGTTTGAATTTTCTAGGAGCTACTATTTTCAATTTGGAGCATCTCGATATATTACGGGACTCAATCGGACATCCGAGTAAAAAGTTATTGTCGTTTGAATTTGCTCAGACCTTATGTTTTCAATTTCGAGCGTCACGATATACTACGGGACACAATCGGACATCCGAGTAAAAAGTTATAGTCGTTTGAATTTCCTTAGAGCTTTTGTTTTCAATTTCGAGTGTCTCGATATATTACAGGACTCAATCAGACATCCGAGTTAAAAGTTATTGTCGTTTGAATTTGCTACGAGCTTCCAGTTTCAATATCAAGCGTCTAGATATATTAAGGGACACAATCGTACATCCGAGAAAAAAGTTAATGTCGTTTGAATTTGCTCAGAGCTTCTGTATTAAATTTTAAGCGTCTCGATATATTACAGCACTGAATCAAACATCTGAGTAAAAAAGTTATTGTCGTTTGAATTTGCTCAGAGCATCTATTTTCAATTTCGAGCGTCTCGATATACTACGGGACTCAATCGGACATCCGACTAAAAAGTTATTATGGTTTTAATTTGCTCAGACCTTAGGTTTTCAATTTTGAGCGTCACGATATACTACGGGACACAATCGGACATCCGAGTAAAACGTTATTGTCGTTTGAATTTGCTCAGAGCTTCTGTATTCAATTTTGAGCGTCTAGATATATTACGAGACTCAATCGGACATCCGAGTAAAAAGTTATTGTCGTTTGAATTTGCTCAGAGCATCTATTTTGAATTTTGAGCGTCTTGATATACTACGGGACTCAATCGGACATCCGACTAAAAAGTTATTATGGTTTGAATTTGCCAGGAGCTTCTATTTTCAATTTGGAGCATCTCGATATATTACGAGACTCAATCGGACATCCGAGTAAAAAGTTATTGTCGTTTGAATTTGCTCAGACCTTATGTTTTCAATTTTGAGCGTCACGATATACTACGGGACACAATCGGACATCCGAGTAAACGTTATTGTCGTTTGAATTTGCTCAGAGCTTCTGTATTCAATTTTGAGCGTCTCGATATATTACAGCACTGAATCAAACATCTGAGTAAAAAAGTTATTGTCGTTTGAATTTGCTACGAGCTTCCGTTTTCAATTTCAAGCGTCTAGATATATTAAGGGACACAATCGTACATCCGAGAAAAAAGTTAATGTCGTTTGAATTTGCTCAGAGCTTTTGTATTCAATTTCGAGCGTCTCGATATATTATGCGACACAATCGGACATCCGAGTGAAAAGTTATTTTCGTTTGAATTTGCTCAGAGCTTCTATTTTCAATTTTAAGCGTCACGATAGACTACGAGACACAATCGAACATCCGGGTAAACGTTATTGTCGTTTGAATTTTCTCAGAGCTTCTGTATTTATTTTCGAGCCTCTCGATATATTACAACACTGATTCGGACATCTAAGTAAAAAGTTATTGTCGTTTGAATTTGCTCAGAGCATCTGTTTTCAATTTTGAGCGTCTAGATATACTGCGGGACTCAATCAGACATCCGAGTAAAAAGTTATTATGGTTTGAATTTGCTAGGAGCTATTATTTTCAATTTGGAGCATCTCGATATATTACGGGACTCCATCGGACATCCGAGTAAAAAGTTATTGTCGTTTGAATTTGCTTAGACCTTATGTTTTCAAATTCGAGCGTCACGATATACTACAGGGCACAATCGGACATCCGAGTGAAAAATTATTGTCGTTTGAATTTGCTCAGAGCTTATACTTTCAATTTTAAGCGTCACGATATACTACGGGACATAATCGAACATCCGAGTAAACGTTATTGTCGTTTGAATTTGCTCAGAGCTTCTGTATTCATTTTCGAGCGTCTCGATATATTACAACACTGATTCGGACATGTGAGTAAAAAGTTATTATATTTTGAATTTGCTCAGAGCATCTGTTTTCAATTTCGAGCGTCTCGATATACTACGGGACTCAATCGGACATCCGAGTAAAAAGTTATTATGGTTTGAATTTGCTAGGAGCTACTATTTTCAATTTGGAGCATCTCGATATATTACGGGACTCAATCGGACATCCGAGTAAAAAGTTCTTGTCGTTTGAATTTGCTCAGACCTTATATTTTCAATTTCGAGCGTCACTATATACTTCGGGACACAATCGGACATCCGAGTAAAAAGTTATAGTCCTTTGAATTTCCTCAGAGCTTCTGTTTTCAATTTCGACTGTCTCGATATATTACAGGACTCAATCAGACATCCGAGTTAAAAGTTATTGTCGTTTGAATTTGCTCAGAGCTTCTGTATTAAATTTTAAGCGTCTCGATATATTACAGCACTGAATCAAACATCTGAGTAAAAAAGTTATTGTCGTTTGAATTTGCTCAGAGCATCTATTTTCAATTTCGAGCGTCTCGATATACTACGGGACTCAATCGGACATCCGACTAAAAAGTTATTATGGTTTTAATTTGCTCAGACCTTAGGTTTTCAATTTTGAGCGTCACGATATACTACGGGACACAATCGGACATCCGAGTAAAACGTTATTGTCGTTTGAATTTGCTCAGAGCTTCTGTATTCAATTTTGAGCGTCTAGATATATTACGAGACTCAATCGGACATCCGAGTAAAAAGTTATTGTCGTTTGAATTTGCTCAGAGCATCTATTTTGAATTTTGAGCGTCTTGATATACTACGGGACTCAATCGGACATCCGACTAAAAAGTTATTATGGTTTGAATTTGCCAGGAGCTTCTATTTTCAATTTGGAGCATCTCGATATATTACGAGACTCAATCGGACATCCGAGTAAAAAGTTATTGTCGTTTGAATTTGCTCAGACCTTATGTTTTCAATTTTGAGCGTCACGATATACTACGGGACACAATCGGACATCCGAGTAAACGTTATTGTCGTTTGAATTTGCTCAGAGCTTCTGTATTCAATTTTGAGCGTCTCGATATATTACAGCACTGAATCAAACATCTGAGTAAAAAAGTTATTGTCGTTTGAATTTGCTACGAGCTTCCGTTTTCAATTTCAAGCGTCTAGATATATTAAGGGACACAATCGTACATCCGAGAAAAAAGTTAATGTCGTTTGAATTTGCTCAGAGCTTTTGTATTCAATTTCGAGCGTCTCGATATATTATGCGACACAATCGGACATCCGAGTGAAAAGTTAATTTCGTTTGAATTTGCTCAGAGCTTCTATTTTCAATTTTAAGCGTCACGATATACTACGAGACACAATCGAACATCCGGGTAAACGTTATTGTCGTTTGAATTTTCTCAGAGCTTCTGTATTTATTTTCGAGCCTCTCGATATATTACAACACTGATTCGGACATCTAAGTAAAAAGTTATTGTCGTTTGAATTTGCTCAGAGCATCTGTTTTCAATTTTGAGCGTCTAGATATACTGCGGGACTCAATCAGACATCCGAGTAAAAAGTTATTATGGTTTGAATTTGCTAGGAGCTATTATTTTCAATTTGGAGCATCTCGATATATTACGGGACTCCATCGGACATCCGAGTAAAAAGTTATTGTCGTTTGAATTTGCTTAGACCTTATGTTTTCAAATTCGAGCGTCACTATATACTACAGGGCACAATCGGACATCCGAGTGAAAAATTATTGTCGTTTGAATTTGCTCAGAGCTTATACTTTCAATTTTAAGCGTCACGATATACTACGGGACATAATCGAACATCCGAGTAAACGTTATTGTCGTTTGAATTTGCTCAGAGCTTCTGTATTCATTTTCGAGCGTCTCGATATATTACAACACTGATTCGGACATGTGAGTAAAAAGTTATTATATTTTGAATTTGCTCAGAGCATCTGTTTTCAATTTCGAGCGTCTCGATATACTACGGGACTCAATCGGACATCCGAGTAAAAAGTTATTATGGTTTGAATTTGCTAGGAGCTACTATTTTCAATTTGGAGCATCTCGATATATTACGGGACTCAATCGGACATCCGAGTAAAAAGTTCTTGTCGTTTGAATTTGCTCAGACCTTATATTTTCAATTTCGAGCGTCACTATATACTTCGGGACACAATCGGACATCCGAGTAAAAAGTTATACTCCTTTGAATTTCCTCAGAGCTTCTGTTTTCAATTTCGACTGTCTCGATATATTACAGGACTCAATCAGACATCCGAGTTAAAAGTTATTGTCGTTTGAATTTGCTACGAGCTTTCGTTTTCAATTGCGAGCGTCTAGATATACTAAGGGACACAATCGTACATCTGAGTAAAAAGTTATTGTCGTTTGAATTTTCTGAGAGCATCTGTTTTCAATTTCGAGCGTCTCGATACAGTACGGGACTCAATCGGACATCCGAGTAAAAAGTTATTATGGTTTGAATTTGCCAGGAGCTTCTATTTTCAATTTGGAGCATCTCGATATATTACGAGACTCAATCGGACATCCGAGTAAAAAGTTATTGTCGTTTGAATTTGCTCAGACCTTATGTTTTCAATTTTGAGCGTCACGATATACTACGGGACACAATCGAACATCCGAGTAAACGTTATTGTCGTTTGAATTTGCTCAGAGCTTCTGTATTCAATTTTGAGCGTCTCGATATATTACAGCACTGAATCAAACATCTGAGTAAAAAAGTTATTGTCGTTTGAATTTGCTACGAGCTTCCGTTTTCAATTTCAAGCGTCTAGATATATTAAGGGACACAATCGTACATCCGAGAAAAAAGTTAATGTCGTTTGAATTTGCTCAGAGCTTTTGTATTCAATTTCGAGCGTCTCGATATATTATGCGACACAATCGGACATCCGAGTGAAAAGTTATTTTCGTTTGAATTTGCTCAGAGCTTCTATTTTCAATTTTAAGCGTCACGATATACTACGAGACACAATCGAACATCCGGGTAAACGTTATTGTCGTTTGAATTTTCTCAGAGCTTCTGTATTTATTTTCGAGCCTCTCGATATATTACAACACTGATTCGGACATCTAAGTAAAAAGTTATTGTCGTTTGAATTTGCTCAGAGCATCTGTTTTCAATTTTGAGCGTCTAGATATACTGCGGGACTCAATCAGACATCCGAGTAAAAAGTTATTATGGTTTGAATTTGCTAGGAGCTATTATTTTCAATTTGGAGCATCTCGATATATTACGGGACTCCATCGGACATCCGAGTAAAAAGTTATTGTCGTTTGAATTTTCTTAGACCTTATGTTTTCAAATTCGAGCGTCACGATATACTACAGGGCACAATCGGACATCCGAGTGAAAAATTATTGTCGTTTGAATTTGCTCAGAGCTTATACTTTCAATTTTAAGCGTCACGATATACTACGGGACATAATCGAACATCCGAGTAAACGTTATTGTCGTTTGAATTTGCTCAGAGCTTCTGTATTCATTTTCAAGCGTCTCGATATATTACAACACTGATTCGGACATGTGAGTAAAAAGTTATTATATTTTGAATTTGCTCAGAGCATCTGTTTTCAATTTCGAGCGTCTCGATATACTACGGGACTCAATCGGACATCCGAGTAAAAAGTTATTATGGTTTGAATTTGCTAGGAGCTACTATTTTCAATTTGGAGCATCTCGATATATTACGGGACTCAATCGGACATCCGAGTAAAAAGTTCTTGTCGTTTGAATTTGCTCAGACCTTATATTTTCAATTTCGAGCGTCACTATATACTTCGGGACACAATCGGACATCCGAGTAAAAAGTTATAGTCCTTTGAATTTCCTCAGAGCTTCTGTTTTCAATTTCGACTGTCTCGATATATTACAGGACTCAATCAGACATCCGAGTTAAAAGTTATTGTCGTTTGAATTTGCTACGAGCTTTCGTTTTCAATTGCGAGCGTCTAGATATACTAAGGGACACAATCGTACATCTGAGTAAAAAGTTATTGTCGTTTGAATTTTCTGAGAGCATCTGTTTTCAATTTCGAGCGTCTCGATACAGTACGGGACTCAATCGGACATCCGAGTAAAAAGTTATTATGGTTTGAATTTGCCAGGAGCTTCTATTTTCAATTTGGAGCATCTCGATATATTACGAGACTCAATCGGACATACGAGTAAAAAGTTATTGTCGTTTGAATTTGCTCAGACCTTATGTTTTCAATTTCGAGCGTCACGATATATTACGGGACACAATCGGACATCCGAGTAAAAAGTTATAGTCGTTTGAATTTCCTCAGAGCTTCTATTTTCAATTTCGAGCGTCACGATATACTACGGGACACAATCGGACATCCGAGTAAAAAGTTATAGTCGGTTGAATTTCCTTAGAGCTTCTGTTTTCAATTTCTAGTGTCTCGATATAATATAGGACTCAATCGGACATCCGAGTTAAAAGTTATTGTCGTTTGAATTTGATACGAGCTTCCGTTTTCAATTGCGAGAGTCTAGATATACTATGGGACACAATCGTACATCCGAGAAAAAAGTTAATGTCGTTTGAATTTGCTCAGAGCTTCTGTATTCAATTTCGAGCGTCTCGATATAGTACGGGACTCAATCGGACATCCGAGTAAAAAGTTATTATGGTTTGTATTATCCAGGAGCTTCTATTTGCAATTTGGCGCATCTCGATATATTGCGGGACCCAATCGGACATTCAAGTAAAAAGTTATTGTAGTTTGAATTTGCTCAGACCTTATGTTTTCAATTTCGATCGTCACGATATACTACGGGACACAATCGGACATCCGAGTAAAAATTTATAGTCATTTGAATTTCCTCAGAGCTTCTGTTTTCAATTTCGAGTGTCTCGATATATTAAAGTACTCAATCAGATATCCGAGTTAAAAGTTATTGTCGTTTGAATTTGCTACGAGCTTCCGTTTTCAATTGCGAGCGCCTAGATATACTAAGGGACACAATCTTACATCCGAGAAAAACGTTAATGTCGTTTGAATTTGCTCAGAGCATTTGTATTCAATTTCGAGCGTCTCGATACATTATGCGAAACAATCGGACATCCGAGTGAAAAGTTATTGTCGTTTGAATTTGCTAGGAGCTTCTATTTTCAATTTTGAGCGTCACGATATACTACGGGACACAATCGAACATCCGAGTAAACGTTATTGTCGCTCTAATTTGCTCAGAGCTTCTGTTTTCAATTTCGAGCGTCTCGATATATTACAGCACTGAATCGGACATCTGAGTAAAAAGTTATTGCCGTTTGAATTTGCTCAGAGCATTTGTTTTCAACTTCGAGCGTCTCGATATACTACGGGACTCAATCGGACATCCGACTAAAAGGTTATTATGGTTTGAATTTTCTAGGAGCTACTATTTTCAATTTGGAGCATCTCGATATATTACGGGACTCAATCGGACATCCGAGTAAAAAGTTATTGTCGTTTGAATTTGCTCAGACCTTATGTTTTCAATTTCGAGCGTCACGATATACTACGGGACACAATCGGACATCCGAGTAAAAAGTTATAGTCGTTTGAATTTCCTCAGAGCTTTTGTTTTCAATTTCGAGTGTCTCGATATATTACAGGACTCAATCAGACATCCGAGTTAAAAGTTATTGTCGTTTGAATTTGCTACGAGCTTCCATTTTCAATATCAAGCGTCTAGATATATTAAGGGACACAATCGTACATCCGAGAAAAAAGTTAATGTCGTTTGAATTTGCTCAGAGCTTCTGTATTAAATTTTAAGCGTCTCGATATATTACAGCACTGAATCAAACATCTGAGTAAAAAAGTTATTGTCGTTTGAATTTGCTCAGAGCATCTATTTTCAATTTCGAGCGTCTCGATATACTACGGGACTCAATCGGACATCCGACTAAAAAGTTATTATGGTTTTAATTTGCTCAGACCTTAGGTTTTCAATTTTGAGCGTCACGATATACTACGGGACACAATCGGACATCCGAGTAAAACGTTATTGTCGTTTGAATTTGCTCAGAGCTTCTGTATTCAATTTTGAGCGTCTAGATATATTACGAGACTCAATCGGACATCCGAGTAAAAAGTTATTGTCGTTTGAATTTGCTCAGAGCATCTATTTTGAATTTTGAGCGTCTTGATATACTACGGGACTCAATCGGACATCCGACTAAAAAGTTATTATGGTTTGAATTTGCCAGGAGCTTCTATTTTCAATTTGGAGCATCTCGATATATTACGAGACTCAATCGGACATCCGAGTAAAAAGTTATTGTCGTTTGAATTTGCTCAGACCTTATGTTTTCAATTTTGAGCGTCACGATATACTACGGGACACAATCGGACATCCGATTAAACGTTATTGTCGTTTGAATTTGCTCAGAGCTTCTGTATTCAATTTTGAGCGTCTCGATATATTACAGCACTGAATCAAACATCTGAGTAAAAAAGTTATTGTCGTTTGAATTTGCTACGAGCTTCCGTTTTCAATTTCAAGCGTCTAGATATATTAAGGGACACAATCGTACATCCGAGAAAAAAGTTAATGTCGTTTGAATTTGCTCAGAGCTTTTGTATTCAATTTCGAGCGTCTCGATATATTATGCGACACAATCGGACATCCGAGTGAAAAGTTATTTTCGTTTGAATTTGCTCAGAGCTTCTATTTTCAATTTTAAGCGTCACGATATACTACGAGACACAATCGAACATCCGGGTAAACGTTATTGTCGTTTGAATTTTCTCAGAGCTTCTGTATTTATTTTCGAGCCTCTCGATATATTACAACACTGATTCGGACATCTAAGTAAAAAGTTATTGTCGTTTGAATTTGCTCAGAGCATCTGTTTTCAATTTTGAGCGTCTAGATATACTGCGGGACTCAATCAGACATCCGAGTAAAAAGTTATTATGGTTTGAATTTGCTAGGAGCTATTATTTTCAATTTGGAGCATCTCGATATATTACGGGACTCAATCGGACATCCGAGTTAAAAGTTATTGTCGTTTGAATTTGCTAGGAGCTTCTGTTTTCAATTTGGAGCATCTGGATATATTACGGGACAGAATCAGACATCCGAGTAAAAAGTTATTATCGTTTGAATTTGCACAGAGCTTCCATTTTCAATTACGAGTGTCTCGATATATTACGGGACACAATCGGACATCCGAGTAAAAAGTTATTGTCGTTAGAATTTGCTCAGATCTTCCATTTTCAATTACGAGTGTCTCAATATATTACGGGATTCATTCGGACATCCAAGTTAAAAGTTATTGCGGTTTGCATTTGCTACGAGCTTCCGTTTTCAATTACGAGCGTCTCGATATACTACGGGAGAAAATCGAACATCCGAGTAGAAAGTTATTGTCGTTTGAATTTGCTAGGAGCTTTCATTTTAAATTACGAGCGTCTTGATATATTACCAGACTAAATCGAACATCCGAGTTAAAAGTTATTGTCATTTTGAATTTTCTACGAGCTTCCATTTTCAATTAGGAGCGTCTCAATATATTATGGGACTCAATTCGACATCTGAATTAAAAGTTATTGTCATTTGAATTTGCTCAGAGCTTCTGTTTTCAATTTTAGGCCTCTCGATATATTACTGGACTCAATCGGACATCCGAGTTAAAAGTTATTGTCGCTTGAATTTGCTACGAGCTTCCGTTTTCAATTACGAGTGTCATAATATATTACGGGACTTAATCGGACATCCGAGTAAAATGTTATTGTTGTTAAAATTTGCTAAGAGCTTCTGTTTTCAAATTCGAGCGTCTTCATATATTACGGGATACATTCGGACATCCGAGTTAAATGTTATCGTGGTTTGCATTTGCTATGAGATTCCGTTATCAATTACGAGCATCTCGATATATTACCGGACTCCATCGGACATCCGAGTTAAAAGTTATTGTCGTTTGAATTTGCTCAGAGCTTCGGTTCTGAATTTCGAGTGTCTCGATATACTACGGGACTCAATCAGACATTCGATTAAAAAGTTATTATGGTTTGAATTTGCTACGAGCTTTTGTTTTCAATTACGAGCGTCTCGATATATTACAGGATTCATTCGGACATCCGAGTTAAAAGTTATTGCGGTTTGCATTTGCTACGAGCTTCCGTTTTCAATTACGAGCGTCTCGATATATTACTGGACTCAATTGGACATTCAAGTTAAAATTTATTGCCGTTTGAATTTGCTCAGACCTTCTGCTCTGAATTTCGAGTGTCTCGATATACTACGGGACTCAATCGGAAATCCAAGTAAAAAGTTATTGTGGTTTGAATTTGCTATGAGCTTCCGTTTTCTAATGCAAGCGTCTCGATAAATTACAGGACTCAAACAGACATCCTAGTAAAAAGTTATTGTCGTTTGAATTTTCTCAGAGCATCTAATTTCTATTTCGAGCGTCTCGATATATTACGAGACTTAATCCCACATCCAAGTTAAAAGTTATTGTCGTTTGAATTTGCTCAGAGCTTCTGTTTAGAATTGCGAGTGTCACGATATACTACGGAACACAATCGGACATCCGAGTGAAAAGTTATTGCCGTTTGAATTTGCTAGGAACTTCTGTTTTCAATTTGGAGCATCTCGATATATTACGGGACACAATCGGACATCCGCTTGAAAAGTTATTGTCATTTGAATTTTCTTAGAGCTTCTGTTTTCAATTTTGAGCGTATCGATATATTACGGGACACAATCGGACATCCGAGTAAAAAGTTATTGTGGTTTAAATTTGCTACAAGCTTTCGATTTCAATTACGAGCTTCTCGATATATTACGGGACACAATCGGACATCCGAGTAAAAAGTTATTGTCGTTTTAATCTGCTACGAGCATCTGTTTTCAGTTACAAGCGTCTCAATATATTACGGGACTCAATTCGACATCTTAGTTAAAAGTTATTGTCGTTTGAATTTGATAGGAACTTCTGTTTTCAGTTTGGAGCATGTCAATATATTACGGGCACAATCGGACATCTTAGTTAAAAGTTATTGTCATTAGAATTTCCTAAGAGCTTATGTTTTCAATTTGGAGCATCTTGATATATTACGAGACTTAATCGGACATCCGACTAAAAAGTTATTGTGGTTTGAATTTGCTACAAGCTTCCGTTTTCCATTACAAGCGTCTAGATATATTACGAGACTCAAGCGGACATCCGAGTAAAAAGTTATTGTCGTTTGATTTTGCTCAGAGCTTCTGTTTCAAATTCCGATCGTCATGATGTACTACGGGACACAATCGGACATCCAAGTAAAAAGTTTTTGTCGTTTGCATTTGCTCAGAACTTCTGTTTTGAATTTCGAGCGTCTCGATATATTACAGCACTCAATCGGACATCCGAGTTAAATGTTATTGTCGTATGAATTTTCTATGAGCTTCCGTTTTCAATTTCGAGCGTCTCGATATACTACGGGACACAATCGAACATCTGAGTAAAAGGTTATTGTCGTTTGAATTTGCTAAGAGCTTCCGTTTTCAATTTGGAGCATCTCGATATATTACGGGACTCAATCGGACATCCGAGTAAAAAGTTTTTGTAGTTTGAATTTGCTCAGAACTTCTGTTTTCAATTTCGAGCGTCCTGATATATTATAGGACTGAATCAGACATTTGAGTTAAAATTTATTATCGTTTGAATTTTCTATGAGCTTCCGTTTTCAATTTTGAGCGTCTTGATATACTACAAGACACAATCGGGCATCCGAGTAAAAAGTTATTGTCGTTTGAATTTGCTCAGAGCTTCTGTTTTCAATTTCGAGCGTCTCGATATATTACAACACTCAATCAGACATCCGAGCTAAATGTTATTGTCGTTTGCATTTGCTACGAGCTTCCGTTTTCAATTTCGAGCGTCTCGATATACTACAGGACACAATCGGACATCCGAGTAAAAAGTTATTGTCGTTTGAATTTGCTAGGAACTTCTGTTTTCAATTTATATAATCTTGATATATTACGGGACACAATCGGACATCCACGTAAAAAGTTATTGTCATTTGAATTTTCTCAGAGCTTCCGTTTTCATTTTCGAGCGTCTCAATATATTGCGGGACACAATCGGACATCTGAGAAAAAGTTATTGTGGTTTGAATTTTCTACAAGCTTCTGATTTCAATTACAAGAGTCTTGATATATTACGGGACACAATCAGACATTCGAGTAAAAAGTTATTGTCGTTTGAATTTGCTACGAGCATCCGTTTTCAGTTACGAGCGTTTCAATATATTACGGGACTCAATTCGACATCCTAGTTAAAAATTATTGTCGTTTGAATTTGATAGGAACTTCTGTTTTCAATTTGGAGCATCTCAATATATTACGGGCACAATCAGACATCCGCGTAAAAAGTTATTGTCATTTGAATTTTCTTAGAGCTTCGGTTTTCCATTTTGAGCATCTCGATATATTACGAGACACAATCGGACATCTGAGTAAAAAGTTATTGTGGTTTGACTTTGCTACAAGCTTTCGATTTCAATTACGAGCGTCTCGATATATTACGGGACACAATCGGACATCCGAGTAAAAAGTTATTGTCGTTGGAATTTTCTCAGAGCTTCTGTTTCCAATTTCAACCTTCTCGATATATTATAGGACTCAACTAGACATCCGTGTTAAAAGTTATTTTGGTTTGAATTTCCTACGGGCTTCCGTTTTCAATTACGAGCGTGTCAATACACTACGGGAGACAATCGGACATCCGGGTAAAAAGTTATTGTCGTTTGAATTTGCTCAGAGCTTCGGTTTTCAATTTCATGCTTCTCGATATATTACAGGACTCAATCAGACATCCAAGTTAAAAGTTATTGTCGTTTTAATTTGCTACGAGCTTCCATTTTCAGTTACGAGCGTCTAGATATACTACGGGACTCTGTCTGACATCCAAGTAAAAAGTTATTGTCGTTTGAATTTGATATGAGCTTCCGTTTTCAATTACGAGCGTGTCGATATATTATGGGACTCATTCGGACATCCGAGATAAAATTTATTGTGGTTTGCATTTGCTACGAGCTTCCATTTTCAATTGCAAGTGTCTCGATATATTACGCGACTCAATCGGACTTCCGAATAAAATGTTATTGTCGTTAGAATTTGCTGAGAGCTTCTGTTTTCATTTACGAGTGTCTCGATATATTATCGGATTCATTCAGACATCCGAGAAAAAAATTTATTGTCGTTAGATTTTGGTTAGAGCTTCTATTCTAAATTTCGAGCGTGTCGATATACTACGGGACACAATCGGACATCCGAGTAAAAAGTTATTGTCATTAGAATTTGGTAAGAGCTTATGTTTTCAATTTCGAGCGTCTTGATATATTACGGGACTTAATCGGATATCCAAGTAAAAAGTTATTGTGGTTTGAATTTGCTACAAGCTTCCGTTTTCAATTACAAGCGTCTAGATATATTACGAGACCTAAGCGGACATCCGAGTAAAAAGTTATTGTCGTTTGATTTTGCTCAGAACTTCTGTTTCCAATTTCGAGCGTCTCGATATATTACAGCACTCAATCGGACATCCGAGTTAAATGTTATTGTCGTATGAATTTTCTATGAGCTTCCGTTTTCAATTTCGAGCGTCTCGATATACTACGGGACACAATCGGACATCTGAGTAAAATGTTATTGTCATTTGAATTTGCTAAGAGCTTTGGTTTTCAATTTGGAGCATCTCGATTTATTACGGGACTCAATCGGACATCCGAGTAAAAAGTTATTGTAGTTTGAATTTGCTCACACCTTCAGTTTTCAATTTCGACCGTCTCGATATATTATAGGACTGAATCACACATCTGAGTTATAATTTATTATCATTTGAATTTGCTACGAGCTTCCGTTTTCAATTAGGAGCGTCTCGATATACTACAGGACACAATCGAACATTGGAGTAAAAAGTTATTGTCGTATGAATTTGGTTAGAGCTTCTGTTTTCAATTTCAAGTGTCTCGATATATTACAGCACTCAATCGGACATCCGAGTTAAATGTTATTGTTGTTTGAATTTGCTACGAGCTTCTGTTTTCAATTTCAAGTGTTTGGATATACTACGGGACACAATCGGACATCCGAGTAAAAAGTTATTGTGGTTTGAATTTGCTAAGAGCTTCCGTTTTCAATTTGGAGCATCTCGATATATTACTGGACTCAATTGCACATCCGAGTAAAAAGTCATTGTCGTTTGAATTTGCTCAGAACATCTGTTTTCAATTTTGAGCGTCTCAATATATTACGGGACTCAATTCGACATCCCAATTAAAAGTTATTGTATTTTTAATTTGCTTAGTGCTTTTGTTCTGTATTTCGAGCGACTCGATATACTACGGGTCTCAATCGGACATCGGAGTAAAAAGTTATTATTGCTTGAATTTTCTACGAGCTTCCGTTTTCAATTACGAGTGTCTCGAAATATTACGGGACTCAATCGGAAATCTGAGTAAAAAGTTATTGTCATTAGAATTAACTCAGAGCTTTTGTTTTCAATTTCAAGCTTCTCGATATAGTATAGGACTCAATCAGACATCCGAGTTAAAAGTTATTGTCGTTTGAATTTCCTACGAGCTTCCGTTTTCAATTACGAGCGTGTCGATATACTACGGCAGACAATCATACATCCGAGTAAAAAGTTATTGTCGTTTGAATTTGCTCAGAGGTTCATTTTTCAATTTTAGGCATCTCGATATATTACAGGACTCAATCCGACTCCGAGTTAAAAGTTATTGTGGTTTGCATTTGCTACGAGATTCCATTTTCAATTTCGAGTGTCTCGATATATTACGGGACTCAATTGGACATCTGAGTAAAATGTTATTGTCGTTAGAATTTGCTTAGAGCTTCCGTTTTCAATTACGAGTGTCTCTATATACTACGGGATTCATTCAGATATCCGAGTAAAAATTTATTTACATTATATTTTGGTCATAGCTTCTATTCTGAATTTCGAGCGTCTCGATATACTACGGGACCATCGGACATCCGCGTAAAAAGTTATTATGGTTTGAATTTGCTAACAGCTTCCGATTTCAATTACAAGTGTCTCGATATATTACGGGACACAATCGGACATCCGAGTAAAAAGTTTTTGTCATTTGAATTTGTTCAAAGCATCTGTTTCCAATTTTGAGCTTCTCGATATATTACGAGACTCAATCCAACATCCGAGTTAATTGTTATTGTCATTTAAATTTGCTCAGAGCTTCTTTTCTGAATTTCAAGTGTCTCGATATACTACGGGACACAATCATACATCCGAGTAAAAAGTTATTGTCGTTTGAATTTGCTCAGAGCTTCTATTTTCAATTTCAAGCGTCTCGATATATTACTAGACACAATCGGACATCCGAGTAAAAAGTTATTGTCGTTTGAATTAGCTACGAGCTTCCATTTTTAATACGAGCATCTCAATATATTACGGGATTTAATCGGACATCCGAGTAAAAACTTATTGTCGTTAGAATTTGCACAGAGCTTCCATTTTCAATTACCAGCGTCTCAATATATTACGGGATTCAGTCGGACATCCGAGTTAAAAGTTATTGCGGTTTGCATTTGACACGAGCTTTCATTTTCAATTACGAGCATCTAGATATATTACAAGACTCAATCCGACATCCTAGTTAATGTTTATTGTCGTTTGAATTTGCTACGAGCTTCCATTTTCAATTACGAGCGTCTCGATATACTACGAAACGCAATAAAACATCCGAGAAAAATGCTATAGTCTTTTGGATTTGCTGAGAGCTTCTGTTTTCAATTTCAAGTGTCTAGCTTTATTACAGGACTCAATCGGACATTTGAGTTAAATGTTATTGTCGTTTTAATTTGCTACGAGCTTCCATTTTCAATTTCAAGCTTCTCGATATATTACGGGACACAATCGGACATCCGAGTTAATAGTTATTGCGGTTTGCATTTGCTACGAGCTTCCGTTTTCAATTACGAGCGTCTCGATATATTACAGGACTGAATCAGACATCTGAGTAAAAAGTTATTGTCGATAGAATTTGCTTAGAGCTTCCGTTTTGAATTTCGTGCGTCTCGATATATTACGGGATTCATTCGGACATTCGAGTTAAAAGTTATTGTGGTTTGCATTTGCTACGAGCTTCCATTTTCAATTGCAAGTGTCTCGATATATTATGAGACTCAATCGGACATCCGAGTAAAATGTTATTGTCGTTAGAATTTGCTGAGAGCTTCCATTTTCAATTAGCAGTGTCTCGATATTTTACGGGATTCATTCGGACATCCGAGAAAAAATTTAATGTCTTTAGATTTTGGTAAGAGCTTCTATTCTAAATTTCGAGCGTGTCGATATACTACAGGACACAATCGGACATCCGAGTAAAAAGTTATTGTCATCAGAATTTGCTAAGAGCTTATGTTTTCAATTTCGAGCGTCTCGATATATTACGGGACTTAATCGGACATCCAAGTAAAAAGTTATTGTGGTTTGAATTTGCTACAAGCTTCCGTTTTCAATTACAAGCGTCTAGATATATTACGAGACCTAACCGGACATCCGAGTAAAAAGTTATTGTCGTTTGATTTTGCTCAGAACTTCTGTTTCCAATTTCGAGCGTCACGATATACTACGGGACACAATCGGACATCCGAGTAAAAAAATTTTATCGTTTGAATTTGCTCAGAACTTCTGTTTTCAATTTCGAGTGTCTCAATATATTACAGCACTCAATCGGACATCTGAGTTAAATGTTATTGTCGTTTGAATTTGCTACGAGCTTCCGTTTTCAATTTCGAGCGTCTCGATATACTACGGGACACAATTGGACATCTGAGTAAAAAGTTAATGTCATTTGAATTTGCTCAGAGCTTCTGTTTTCATTTTCGAGCCTCTCGATATATTACAACACTCAATCGAACATCCGAGTTAAATGTTATTGCGTTTGAATTTGCTACGAGCTTCCGTTTTCAATTTCGAGCGTTTCGATGTACTACGGGACACAATCGGACATCCGAGTAAAAGGTTATTGTGGTTTGCATTTGCTACGAGCTTCCATTTCCAATTGCAAGTGTCTCGATATATTACGAGACTCAATCGGACATCCGAGTAAAATGTTATTGTCGTTAGAATTTGCTGAGAGCTTCCGTTTTCAATTACGAGTGTCTCGATATTTTTCGGGATTCATTCGGACATCCGAGAAAAAAATTTATTGTCGTTAGATTTTGGTTAGAGATTCTATTCTAAATTTCGAGCGTGTCGATATACTACGGGACACAATCGGACATCCGAGTAAAAAGTTATTGTCATTAGAATTTGCTAAGAGCTTATGTTTTCAATTTCGAGCGTCTTGATATATACGGGACTTAATCGGACATCCAAGTAAAAAGTTATTGTGGTTTGAATTTGCTACAAGCTTCCGTTTTCAATTACAAGCGTCTAGATATATTACGAGACCTAAGCGGACATCCGAGTAAAAAGTTATTGTCGTTTGATTTTGCTCAGAACTTCTGTTTCCAATTTCGAGCGTCACGATACAATACGGGACACAATCGGACATCCGAGTAAAAAGTTTTTGTCGTTTGAATTTGCTCAGAACTTCAGTTTTTAATTTCGAGCGTCTCGATATATTACAGCACTCAATCGAACATCTGAGTTAAATGTTATTGTCGTTTGAATTTGCTACGAGCTTCCGTTTTCAATTTCGAGCGTCTCGATATACTACGGGACACAATTGGACATCTGAGTAAAAAGTTATTGTTGTTTGAATTTGCTAAGAGCTTTCGTTTTCAATTTGGAGCATCTCGATATATTACGGGACTCAATCGGACATCCGAGTAAAAATTTATTGTAGTTTGAATTTGCTCACAACTTCTGCTTTGAATTTCGAGCGTCTCGATATATTATAGGACTGTATCAAACATTCGAGTTAAAATTTGTTATCATTTGAATTTGCTACGCGCTTCCATTTTCAATTATGAGCGTCTCGATATACTACAGGACACAATCGGACATCCGAGTAAAAAGTTATTGTCGTTTGAATTTGCTCAGAGCTTCTGTTTTCATTTTCGAGCCTCTCGATATATTACAGCACTCAATCGGACATCCGAGTTAAATGTTATTGCGTTTGAATTTGCTACGAGCTTCCGTTTTCAATTTCGAGCGTCTCGATGTACTACGGGACAAAATCGGACATCCGAGTAAAAAGTTATTGTGGTTTGCATTTGCTACGAGCTTCCATTTTCAATTGCAAGTGTCTCGATATATTACGAGACTCAATCGGACATCCGAGTAAAATGTTATTGTCGTTAGAATTTGCTAAGAGCTTCCCTTTTCAATTACGAGTGTCTCGATATTTTACGGGATTCATTCGGACATCCGAGAAAAAAAATTATTGTCATTAGATTTTGGTTAGAGCTTCTATTCTAAATTTCGAGTGTGTCGATATACTACGGGACACAATCGGACATCCGAGTACAAAGTTATTGTCATTAGAATTTGCTAAGAGCTTATGTTTTCAATTTCGAGCGTCTCGATATATTACGGGACTTAATCGGACATGCAAGTAAAAAGTTATTGTGGTTTGAATTTGCTACAAGCTTCCATTTTCAATTACAAGCGTCTAGATATATTACGAGACCTAAGCGGACATCCGAGTAAAAAGTTATTATCGTTTGATTTTGCTCAGAACTTTTTTTTCCAATTTCGAGTGTCACGATATACTACGAGACACAATCAGACATCCGAGAAAAAAGTTTTTGTCGTTTGAATTTGCTCAGAACTTCTGTTTTCAATTTCGAGCGTCTCGATATATTACAGCGTTCAATCGGACATCCGAGTTAAATGTTATTGTCATTTGAATTTGCTACGAGCTTCCATTTTCGATTTCGAGCGTCTCGATATACTACGGCACACAATTGGACATCTGAGTAAAAAGTTATTGTCATTTGAATTTTCTCAGAACATCTGTTTTCAATTTTGAGTGTCTCAATATCTTACGGGACTCAATTCGACATCCGAGTTAAAAGTTATTGCATTTTTAATTTGCTCAGTGCTATTGTTCTGAATTTCGAGCGACTCGATATACTACGGGACTCAATCGGACATCCGAGTAAAATGTTATTGTCGTTTGAATTTGCTAAGAGCTTTCGTTTTCAATTTCAAGCATCTCGATATATTACGGGACTCAATTGGACATCCGAGTAAAAAGTCATTGTCATTTGAATTTGCTCAGAACATCTGTTTTCAATTTTGAGCATCTCAATGTATTACGGGACTCAATCCCACATCCGAGTTAAAAGTTATTATCGTTAGGATTTGCTCGGAGCTTTTGTTCTCAAATTCGAGTGTCACGATATACTTCAGGACTCAATCGGACATCCGAGTAAAAAGTTATTGTCATTTGAATTTGCTAGGCACTTCTGTTTTCAATTTGGAGCATCTCGATATATTACGGGACACAATTGGACATCCACGTAAAAAGTTATTGTCATTTGAATTTTCTCAGTGCTTCTGTTTTCAATTTCGAGCGTGTCAATATATTACAGGACACAATCGGACATCCGAGTAAAAAGTTATTGTGGTTTGAATTTGCTACAAGCTTCTAATTTCAATTACAAGCGTCTCTATATATTACGGCATACAATCGGACATCCGAGTAAAAAGTTATTGTCATTTAAATTTTCTCAGAGCATCTGTTTTCAATTTAAAGCATCTCGATATATTACGGGACTCAATCCGACATCCGAGTTAAAAGTTACCGTCGTTTCAATTTGCTCAGAGCTTCAGTTCTGAATTTCGAGTGTCACGATATACTGCGGGACACAATCGAACATCCGAGTAAAAAGTTATTGTCGTTTGAATTTGCTCAGAGCTTCTATTTTCAATTTCAAGCGTCTTGATATATTACAGGACACAATCGGACATCCGAGTAAAAAGTTATTGTCGTTTGAATTAGCTATGAGCTTCCATTTTCAATTACTAGTGTCTCAATATATTACGGGATACAATCGGACATCCGAGTAAAAAGTTATTGTCATTTGAATTTGCTCAGAGCATCTGTTTTCAATTTCAAGCGTCTCGATATATTACGAGACTCAATCCGACATTCGAGTTAAATGTTATTGTCGTTTAAATTTGGTCAGAGCTTCTGTTCTGAATTTCACGTGTCTCAATATACTCCGGGACTCAATCATACATCCGAGTAAAAGGTTATTGACGTTTGAATTTGCTCAGAGCTTCTGTTTTCAATTTCAAGTGTCTCGATATATTACTGGACACAATCGGACATCCGAGTAAAAAGTTATTGTCATTTGAATTAGCTACGAGCTTCCATTTTCAATTACTAGCGTCTCAATAGATTACGGGACTTAATCGGACATCCGAGTCAAAAGTTATTGCAGTTTACATTTGCTACGAGCTTCCGTTATCAATTACGACCGTCTCAATAAATTACCGGACTCAATCGAACATCCGAGTTAAAAGTTATTGTCATTTGAATTTGGTCAGAGCTTCTGTTCTGAATTTCGAGTGTCTCGATATACTACTGGACTCAATCATACATCCGAGTAAAAAGTTATTGTCATTTGAATTTGCTCAGAGCTTCTGTTTTCAATTTCAAGCGTCTCGATATACTACTGGACTCAATCGGACATTCGAGTAAAACGTTATTGTCGTTGGAATTTGCTACGAGCTTCCGTTTTAAATTACGAGCGTCTCAATATATTACGGGATTTAATCAGACCTCTGAGTAAAACGTTATTGTCTTTAGAATTTGCTAAGAGCTTCCATTTTCAATTACAAGCGTCTCCATATATTACGGGATTCATTCGGATATCCGAGTCAATTATGAGCGTCTCAATATATTACAAGACTCAATCGAACATCCGAGTTAAAAGTTATTGTCATTTGAATTTGGTCAGAGCATCTGTTCTGAATTTCGAGTGTCTCGATATACTACGGAATGCAGTCAAACATCCGAGTAAAAAGTTATTGTCGTTTGGATTTGCTCAGAGATTCCGTTTTCAATTTCAAGCGTCTCGATATATTACAGGACTCAACCGGACATCCGAGTTAAATGTTATTGTCGTTTTAATTTGTTATGAGCTTCCATTTTCAATTACGAGCGTCTCAATATATTACGGGACTCAACCGGATATCCAAGTTAAAAGTTATTGTCATTTGAATTTGCTCAGAGCATCTGTTCTGAATTTCGAGTGTCTCGATATACTACGGGACTCAATCATACATTCGAGTAAAAAGTTATTATCGTTTGGATTTCCTTAGAGATTCTGCTTTCAATTTCAAGCGTCTCGATATAATACAAGACTCAATCAGACATCCGAGTTACAGGTTATTGTCGTTCTAATTTGCGACGAGCTTCCATTTTCAATTATGAGCGTCTCAATATATTACGGGACTCAATCGGAAATCCGAGTAAAAAGTTATTGTCGTCAGAAATTGCTAAGAGCTTATGTTTTCAATTTCGAGCGTCTCGATATATTACGGGACACAATCGGACATCCGAGTTAATAGTTATTGCGGTTTGCATTTGCTACGAGCTTCCGTTTTCAATTACGAGCGTCTCGATATATTACCGGACTGAATCAGACATCTGAGTAAAAAGTTACTGTCGTTAGCATTTGCTTAGAGCTTCTGTGTTCAATTACGAGTGTCTCGAGATATTACGGGATTCATTCGGACATTCGAGTAAAAGGTTAGTGTCGTTTTATTTTGGTTAGAGCTTCTGTTTTGAATTTCTAACTTCTCGATATATTATAGGACTCAATCAGACATCTGAGTTAAAAGTAATTGTCGTTTGAATTTTTTCAGAGCTTCCGTTTTCAATTACGAGTGTCTCGATATACTACGGGATTCATTTGGACATCCGTGTAAAAAGATATTGTCGTTTTATTTTGGTCAGAGCTTCTGTTCTGAATTTCGAGCGTCTCAATATACTACGGGTCACAATGGGAAATCTGAATAAAAAGTTACTGTCGTTTGAATTTGCTCACAACTTTTGTTTTCAAATTCGAGCGTCTTGATATATTACAGCCCTAAATCGGACATCCGAGTTAAATGTTATTGTCGTTTGAATTTGCTACGAGCTTCAGTTTTGATTTTGGAGCATCTCGATATATTATGTGACTCAAACGGACATCCGAGTAAAAAGTTATTGTCGTCTGAATTTGCTTAGAACATCTGTTTTGAATTTCGAGCTTCTCAATCTAACATCCGAGTTAAAAGTTATTGTATTTTTAATTTGCCTAGTGCTTCTGTTCTGAATTTCAAGCGTCTCGATATACTACGGGACTCAATCGGACATCCGAGTTAAAAGTTATTATGGTTTGAATTTGCTACGAGCATCCGGTTTTAATTACGAGCGTCTCAATATATTACTGGACTCAATCGGACATCCGAGTTAAAAGTTATTGTCGTTTGAATTTGCTACGACCTTCTATTTTCAATTACTAGCGTCTCAATATATTATGGGACTCAATTTGACATCCGAGTTAAAAGTTATTGTCGTTTGAATTTGCTCAGAGCTTCTGTTTTCAATTTCGAGTGTCTCGCTATACTACTGGACTCAATCGGACATCCGAGTAAAAAGTTATTGTCGTTTAAATTTGCTCAACGCTTCTGTTCTGAATTTCGAGTGTCTCGATATACTACGGGACTCAATCGGACATCCGAGTAAAAAGGTATTGTCGTTGGAATTTGCTAAGAGCTTATGTTTTCAATTTTGAGCGTCTCGATATATTACGGGACACAATCGGACATCCGAGTTAATAGTTATTGCGGTTTGCATTTGCTACGAGCTTCTGTTTTCAATTACGAGCGTCTCAATATATTACGGGACTTAATCGGACATCCGAGTAAAAAGTTATTGTCGTTAGAATTTTCTCAGAGCTTTCGTTTTCAATTACGAGCGTCTCGATATATTACGAGATTCATTCGGACATCCGGATTAAAAGTTATTGCGGTTTGCATTTGCCACGAGCTTTCATTTTCAATTACAGGCGTCTAGATATATTACGAGACTCAATCAGACATCCGAGTAAAAACTTATTGTCGTTTTATTTTGCTCAGAGCTTCTGTTTTCATTTTCGAGTGTCTCCATTTACTACGGGACTCAATCGGAGATCTGAGTAAAAAGTTATTCTCGTTTGAATTTGCTCAAAGCTTCTGTTTTCAATTTCAAGCGTCTCGATATATTACGGGACTTAATCGGACATCCGAGTTAAAAGTTATTGTGGTTTGCATTTGCTACGAGATTTTGTTTTCAATTTCGAGCATCTTGATATATTACGAGACTCAATCGGACATCCGAGTTAAAAGTTATTGTCATTTGAATTTGCTTAGAGAATCTGTTTTTAATTACGAGCATCTTGATATATTACGTGACTAAATCGGACATCCGAGAAAACAGTTATTGTCGTTTGAATTTGCTCAGAACATCTGTTTTAAAATTCGAGTGTCTCGATATATTACGGCCCTAAATCGGACATCCGAGTTAAATGTTATTATCGTTTGAATTTGCTCAGAACATCTGTTTTTCAATTTCGAGCGTCTCGATATATTATCGGACTCAATCGGACATCCGAGTAAAAAGTTACTATGGTTTGAATTTGCTCAGAGCTTGCGTTTTCAATTACTAGCGTCTCGATATATTACGGGATTCATTCGAACATCCGAGTTAAAAGTTATTGCGGTTTGCATTTGCTACGAGCTTCCGTTATCAATTACGACCGTCTCAATAAATTACCGGACTAAATCGGACATCCGAGTTAAAAGTTATTGTCATTTGAATTTGCTCAGAGCTTCTGTTCTGAATTTCGAGTGTCTCGATATACTACGGGACTCAATCATACATCCGAGTAAAAAGTTGTTGTCGTTTGAATTTGCTCAGAGCTTCTGTTTTCAATTTCAAGCATCTCGATATATTACTGGCTTCAATCGGACATCCGAGTAAAAATTTATTGTCGTTAGAATTTGCTCAGAGCTTCCGTTTTCAATTACGAGCGTCTCTATATGTTATGCGATTCAGTCGGACATCCAAGTTAAAAGTTATTGCGGTTTGCATTTGCCACGAGCTTTCGTTTTCATGTACGAGCGTCTCGATATATTACAAGACTCAATCCAGCATCCTAGTTAAAGTTTATTGTCGTTTGAATTTGCTACAAGCTTCCGTTTTCAATTACGAGCGTCTCGATATACTACGAAACGCAATCAAACATCTGAGTAAAAAGTTATAGTCGTTTGGATTTGCTCAGAGCTTCTGTTTTCAATTTCAAGTGTCTCGCTATATTACAAGACTCAATCAGACGTTCAAGTTAAATGTTATTGTCGTTTTAATTTGCTACGAGCTTCCATTTTCAATTACGAGCGTATCAATATATTACGGGACTCAATCAAAAATCCGAGTACAAAGTTATTGTCGTCAGAATTTGCTAAGAGCTTATGTTTTCAATTTCGAGCATGTCGATATATTACGAGACTCAATCCGACATCCGAGTTAAAAGTTATTGTCATTTGAATTTGCTCAGAGCTTCTGTTCAGAATTTCGAGTGTCTCGATATACTACGGGACTCAATCGGACATCCGAGTAAAAAGTTATTGTCGTCGGAATTTGCTAAGAGCTTATGTTTTCAATTTCGAGAGTGTCGATATATTACGGGACACAATCGGACATCCTAGTTAATAGTTATTGCGGTTTGCATTTGCTACGAGCTTCCGATTTCAATTACGAGCGTCTCGATATATTACCGGACTAAATCAGACATCTGAGTAAAAAGTTACTGTTGTTAGAATTAGATAAGAGCTTTTGTGTTCAATTATGAGTGTCTCGAGATATTACGGGATTCATTCGGACATTTTTGTAAAACGTTATTGTCGTTTTATTTTAGTTAGAGCTTCTGTTTTGAATTTCTAACGTCTCGATATATTACAGGACTCAATCAGACATTCAGGTTAAAAAGTAATTGTCGTTTGAATTTGCTCAGAGCTTTTGTTTTCAATTTCGAGTGTCTCGATATATTACAGGATTCATTCGAACATCTGAGTAAAAAGCTTTTGTCGTTTGAATTTGCTCAGAGCTTCCGTTTTAAATTACGAGTGTCTCGATATATTACGGGATTCATTCGGACATCCGTGTAAAAAGATATTGTCGTTTTATTTTGGTTAGAGCTTCTGTTCTGAATTTCGAGCGTCTCAATATACTACGGGTAACAATCAGAAATCTGAATAAAATGTTATTGTCGGTTGAATTTGCTCAGAGCTTTTGTTTTCCAATTCGAGCGTCTTGATATATTACGGCCCTAAATCGGACATCCGAGTTAAATGTTATTGTCGTTTGAATTTGCTACGAGCTTCTGTTTTGATTTTGGAGCATCTCGATATACTAGGTGACTCAATCGGACATCCGAGTAAAAAGTTATTGTTGATTGAATTTTCTTAGAACATCTGTTTTCAATTTCGAGCGTCTCGATATATTACGGGACTCAATCTGAGATCCGAGTTAAAAGTTATTGCATTTTTTATTTGCCTAGTGCTTCTGTTCTGAATTTCGAGCGTCTCGATATACTACAAGACTCAATCGGACATCCGAGTAAAAAGTTACTATGGTTTGAATTTGCTACGAGCTTCCGTTTTCAATTGCGAGCGTCTCGATATATTACGGGACTCAATCAGACATCCGAGTTAAAATTTATTGTCGTCTGAATTTGCTCAGAGCATCTGTTTTCAATTTTAAGCGTCTCGATATATTACGAGACTCAATCAGACATCCGAGTAAAAAGTTATTGTCGTTAGAATTTGCTTAGAGCTTCTGTTTTCAATTACGAGCGTCTCGATATATTACGGGATTCATTCGGACATCTGAGTTAAAAGTTATTGCGGTTTGCATTTGCTACGTGCTTCCGTATTCATTTACGAGCGTCTAGATAAATTACCGGACTCAATCAGACATCCGAGTTAAAAGTTATTGTGGTTTGAATTTGCTACAAGCTTCCATTTTTAATTACGAGCGTCTCAATATATTACTGTTCTCAATCGGACATCCGAGTCAAAAGTTATTGTCGTTTGAATTTGCTACGACCTTCTATTTTCAATTACGAGCGTCTCAATATATTATGAGACTCAATTTGACATCCGAGTTAAAAGTTATTGTCGTTTGAATTTGCTCAGAGCTTTTGTTTTCAAATTCGAGCGTCTTGATATATTACGGCCCTAAATCGGACATCTGAGTCAAATGTTATTGTCATTTGAATTTGCTACGAGCTTCCGTTATAAATTTTTGAGCGACTCGATATACTACGGGACATAATTGGACATCCGAGTAAAAAGTTATTGTCGTTTGAATTTGCTAAGAGCTTCCATTTTGAATTTGGAGCATCTTGATATATTACATGACTCAATCCGACATCCGAGTTAACAGTTATTGTCGTTTGAATTTGCTCAGAGCTTTTGTTTTCAAATTCGAGCGTCTTGATATATTACGGCCCTAAATCGGACATCTGAGTCAAATGTTATTGTCATTTGAATTTGCTACGAGCTTCCGTTATAAATTTTTGAGCGACTCGATATACTACGGGACATAATTGGACATCCGAGTAAAAAGTTATTGTCGTTTGAATTTGCTAAGAGCTTCCATTTTGAATTTGGAGCATCTTGATATATTACATGACTCAATCCGACATCCGAGTTAACAGTTATTGTCGTTTGAATTTGCTCAGAGCTTTTGTTTTCAAATTCGAGCGTCTTGATATATTACGGCCCTAAATCGGACATCTGAGTCAAATGTTATTGTCATTTGAATTTGCTACGAGCTTCCGTTATAAATTTTCGAGCGACTCGATATACTACGGGAATCAATCGGACATCGGAGTAAAAAGTTATTATGGTTTGAATTTTCTACGAGCTTCCGTTTTCAATTATGAGCGTCTCGATATATTACGAGACTCAATCGGAAATCCAAGTAAAAAGTTATTGTCGTTAGAATTTGCTCAGAGCTTCTATTTTCAATTTCAAGCTTCTCGATATATTATAGGACTCAATCAGACATCCGAGTTAAAAGTTATTGTCGTTTGAATTTCCTACGAAGTTCCATTTTCAATTACGAGCGTGTCGATATATTACGGGAGACAATCGGACATCCGAGTAAAAAGTTATTGTCGTTTGAATTTGCTCAGAGCTTCTGTTTCAATTTCTAGCTTCTCGATATATTATAGGACTCAATCAGACATCCGAGTTGAAAGTTATTGTCGTTTGAATTTCCTACGAGCTTCCATTTTACATTACGGGCGTGTCGACATACTACGGGAGACAATCAGACATCCAAGTAAAAAGTTATTGTCGTTTGAATTTGCTCAGAGCTTCTGTTTTCAATTTCAGACTTCTCGATATATTACAGGACTCAATCCGACTCCGAGTTAGATGTTATTGTGGTTTGCATTTGCTACGATCTTCCATTTTCAATTTTGAGTGTGTCGATATATTACGGGACTCAATCAGACATCCGAGTAAAATGTTATTGTCGTTAGAATTTGCTTAGAGCTTCCGTTTTCTATTACGAGTGTCTCGATATACTACGGGATTCATTCGGATATTCGAGTAAAAATTTATTGTCGTTAGATTCAGGTCAGAGCTTCTATTCTAAATTTCGAGCTTCTCGATATACTACGGGTCCATCGAACATCCGCGTAAAAAGTTATTGTCATTTGAATTTTCTCAGAGCTTCTGTTTTCAATTTCGAGCGTCTCGATATATTACAGGACACAATCGGACATTCGAGTAAAAAGTTATTGTGGTTTGAACTTTCTAACAGCTTCCGATTTCAATGACAAGTGTCTCGATATATTACCGGACACGATCGGACATCCGAGTAAAGAGTTATTGTCATTTGAATTTGCTCAGAGCATCTGTTTTCAATTTCGAGCGTCTCGATATATTACGAGACTCAATCCGACATCCGAGTTAAATGTTACTGTCGTTTAAATTTGCTCAAAGCTTAAGTTTTGAATTTCAAGTGTCTCGATATACTACAGGACTCAATCATACATCCGAGTAAAAAGTTATTGTCGTTTGAATTTGCTCAGAGCTTCTGCCTTCAATTTCAAGCGTCTCGATATATTACTGGACACAATCGGAAATCCGAGTTAAAAGTTATTGTCGTTTGAATTTGCTAAGTGCTTATGTTTTCAATTTCGAGCGTCTCGATATATAAAGGGACACAATCGGACATCCGAGTTAATAGTTATTGCGGTTTGCATTTGCTACGAGCTTTCGTTTTCAATTACGAGCGGTCTCGATATATTACAGGACTGAATCAGGCATCTGAGTAAAAAGCTATTGTCGTTAGAATTTGCTCAGAGCTTCCATTTTCAATTTCGAGCGTCTCGATATATTACGGAATTCATTCGAACATCCTAGTTAAAAGTTATTGCGGTTTGCATTTGCTACGAGCTTCCGTTTTTAATTACGAGCGCCTCGATATATTACCGGACTCAATCGGACATCCGAGTTAAAAGTTATTGTCATTTGAATTTGCTCAGAGCTTCTGTTTAGAATTTCGAGTGTGTCGATATACTACGGGACTCCACGAACATCCGAGTAAAAAGTTATTGCCGTTGGAATTTTTTAAGAGCTTATGTTTTCAATTTCAAGTGTCTCGATATATTACGGGACACAATCAGACATCCGAGTTAAAAGTTACCGTCGTTTCAATTTGCTCAGAGCTTCAGTTCTGAATTTCGAGTGTCACGATATACTGCGGGACACAATCGAACATCCGAGTAAAAAGTTATTGTCGTTTGAATTTGCTCAGAGCTTCTGTTTTCAATTTCAAGCGTCTCGATATATTACTGGACACAATCGGACATCCGAGTAAAAACTTATTGTCGTTTGAATTAGCTACGAGCTTCCATTTTCAATTACTAGCGTCTCAATATATTACGGGATACAATCGGACACCCGAGTAAAAAGTTATTGTCATTTGAATTTGCTCAGACCATCTGTTTTCAATTTCGAGCGTCTCGATATATTACGAGACTCAATTCGACATTCGAGTTAAATGTTATTGTCGTTTAAATTTGCTCAGAGCTTCTGTTCTGAATTTCACGTGTCTCAATATACTCCGGGACTCAATCATACATCCGAGTAAAAAGTTATTGTCGTTTGAATTTGCTCAGAGCTTCAGTTTTCAATTTCAAGCGTCTCGATATATTACTGGACACAATCGGACATCTGAGTAAAAAGTTATTGTCGTTAGAATTTGCTTAGAGCTTCTGTTTTCAATTACGAGCGTCTCGATATATTACGGGATTCATTCGGACATCTGAGTTAAAATTTATTGCAGTTTGCATTTGCTACGTGCTTCCGTATTCATTTATGAGCGTCTAGATAAATTACCGGACTCAATCAGACATCCGAGTTAAAAGTTATTGTGGTTTGAATTTGCTACAAGCTTCCATTTTTAATTACGAGCGTCTCAATATATTACTGTTCTCAATCGGACATCCGAGTCAAAAGTTATTGTCGTTTGAATTTGCTACGACCTTCTATTTTCAATTACGAGCGTCTCAATATATTATGGGACTCAATTTGACATCCGAGTTAAAAGTTATTGTCGTTTGAATTTGCTCAGAGCTTTTGTTTTCAAATTCGAGCGTCTTGATATATTACGGCCCTAAATCGGACATCTGAGTCAAATGTTATTGTCATTTGAATTTGCTACGAGCTTCCGTTATAAATTTTCGAGCGACTCGATATACTACGGGACTCAATCGGACATCGGAGTAAAAAGTTATAATTGTTTGAATTTTCTACGAGCTTCCGTTTTCAATTATGAGCGTCTCGATATATTACGAGACTCAATCGGAAATCCAAGTAAAAAGTTATTGTCGTTAGAATTTGCTCAGAGCTTCTGTTTTCAATTTCAAGCTTCTCGATATATTATAGGACTCAATCAGACATCCGAGTTAAAAGTTATTGTCGTTTGAATTTCCTACGAAGTTCCATTTTCAATTACGAGCGTGTCGATATATTACGGGAGACAATCGGACATCCGAGTAAAAAGTTATTGTCGTTTGAATTTGCTCAGAGCTTCTGTTTCAATTTCTAGCTTCTCGATATATTATAGGACTCAATCAGACATCCGAGTTGAAAGTTATTGTCGTTTGAATTTCCTACGAGCTTCCATTTTACATTACGGGCGTGTCGACATACTACGGGAGACAATCAGACATCCAAGTAAAAAGTTATTGTCGTTTGAATTTGCTCAGAGCTTCTGTTTTCAATTTCAGGCTTCTCGATATATTACAGGACTCAATCCGACTCCGAGTTAAATGTTATTGTGGTTTGCATTTGCTACGATCTTCCATTTTCAATTTTGAGTGTGTCGATATATTACGGGACTCAATCAGACATCCGAGTAAAATGTTATTGTCGTTAGAATTTGCTTAGAGCTTCCGTTTTCAATTACGAGTGTCTCGATATACTACGGGATTCATTCGGATATCCGAGTAAAAATTTATTGTCGTTAGATTCAGGTCAGAGCTTCTATTCTAAATTTCGAGCTTCTCGATATACTACGGGTCCATCGAACATCCGCGTAAAAAGTTATTGTCATTTGAATTTTCTCAGAGCTTCTGTTTTCAATTTCGAGCGTCTCGATATATTACAGGACACAATCGGACATTCGAGTAAAAAGTTATTGTGGTTTGAACTTTCTAACAGCTTCCGATTTCAATGACAAGTGTCTCGATATATTACCGGACACGATCGGACATCCGAGTAAAGAGTTATTGTCATTTGAATTTGCTCAGAGCATCTGTTTTCAATTTCGAGCGTCTCGATATATTACGAGACTCAATCCGACATCCGAGTTAAATGTTACTGTCGTTTAAATTTGCTCAAAGCTTAAGTTCTGAATTTCAAGTGTCTCGATATACTACAGGACTCAATCATACATCCGAGTAAAAAGTTATTGTCGTTTGAATTTGCTCAGAGCTTCTGCCTTCAATTTCAAGCGTCTCGATATATTACTGGACACAATCGGAAATCCGAGTTAAAAGTTATTGTCGTTTGAATTTGCTAAGTGCTTATGTTTTCAATTTCGAGCGTCTCGATATATAAAGGGACACAATCGGACATCCGAGTTAATAGTTATTGCGGTTTGCATTTGCTACGAGCTTTTGTTTTCAATTACGAGCGGTCTCGATATATTACAGGACTGAATCAGGCATCTGAGTAAAAAGCTATTGTCGTTAGAATTTGCTCAGAGCTTCCATTTTCAATTTCGAGCGTCTCGATATATTACGGAATTCATTCGAACATCCTAGTTAAAAGTTATTGCGGTTTGCATTTGCTACGAGCTTCCGTTTTTAATTACGAGCGCCTCGATATATTACCGGACTCAATCGGACATCCGAGTTAAAAGTTATTGTCATTTGAATTTGCTCAGAGCTTCTGTTTAGAATTTCGAGTGTGTCGATATACTACGGGACTCCACGAACATCCGAGTAAAAAGTTATTGCCGTTGGAATTTTTTAAGAGCTTATGTTTTCAATTTCAAGTGTCTCGATATATTACGGGACACAATCAGACATCCGAGTTAAAAGTTACCGTCGTTTCAATTTGCTCAGAGCTTCAGTTCTGAATTTCGAGTGTCACGATATACTGCGGGACACAATCGAACATCCGAGTAAAAAGTTATTGTCGTTGGAATTTGCTCAGAGCTTCTGTTTTCAATTTCAAGCATCTCGATATATTACTGGACACAATCGGACATCCGAGTAAAAACTTATTGTCGTTTGAATTAGCTACGAGCTTCCATTTTCAATTACTAGCGTCTCAATATATTACGGGATACAATCGGACATCCGAGTAAAAAGTTATTGTCATTTGAATTTGCTCAGACCATCTGTTTTCAATTTCGAGCGTCTCGATATATTACGAGACTCAATCCGACATTCGAGTTAAATGTTATTGTCGTTTAAATTTGCTCAGAGCTTCTGTTCTGAATTTCACGTGTCTCAATATACTCCGGGACTCAATCATACATCCGAGTAAAAAGTTATTGTCGTTTGAATTTGCTCAGAGCTTCAGTTTTCAATTTCAAGCGTCTCGATATATTACTGGACACAATCGGACATCCGAGTAAAAAGTTATTGTCGTTTGAATTTGCTCAGAGCATCTGTTTTCAATTTCGAGCGTCTCGATATATTACGAGACTCAATCCGACATTCGAGTTAAATGTTATTGTCGTTTAAATTTGCTCAGAGCTTCTGTTCTGAATTTCACGTGTCTCAATATACTCCGGGACTCAATCATACATCCGAGTAAAAAGTTATTGTCGTTTGAATTTGCTCAGAGCTTCAGTTTTCAATTTCAAGCGTCTCGATATATTACTGGACACAATCGGACATCCGAGCGAAAAGTTATTGTCGTTTGAATTAGCTACGACCTTCCATTTTCAATTACTAGCGTCTCAGTATATTACCGGACTCAATCGAACATCCGAGTTAAAAGTTATTGTCATTTGAATTTGGTCAGAGCTTCTGTTCTGAATTTCGAGTGTCTCGATATACTACTGGACTCAATCATACATCTGAGTAAAAAGTTATTGTCATTTGAATTTGCTGAGAGCTTCTGTTTTCAATTTCAAGCGTCTCGATATACTACTGGACTCAATCGGACATCCGAGTAAAACGTTATTGTCGTTGGAATTTGCTACGAGCTTCCATTTTCAATTACGAGCGTCTCAATATATTACGGGATTTAATTGGACCTCTGAGTAAAAAGTTATTGTCTTTAGAATTTGCTCAGAGCTTCCATTTTCAATTACGAGCGTCTCCATATATTACGTAATTCATTCAGACATCCGAGTCAGTTATGAGCGTCTCAATATATTACAAGACTCAACCCGACATCCTAGCTAAAAGCTTTTGTCGTTTGAATTTGCTATGAGCTTCTGTTTTCTATTACGAGTAACTCGAAATACTACGGAACGCAGTCAAACATCCGAGTAAAAAGTTATTGTCATTTGGATTTGCTCAGAGATTCTGTTTTCAATTTGAAGCGTCTCGATATATTACAGGACTCAATTGGACATCCGAGTTAAATGTTATTGCCGTTTTAATTTGTTACGAGCTTCCATTTTCAATTACGAGCGTCTCAATATATTACGGGACTCAATCGGATATCCTAGTTAAAAGTTATTGTCATTTGAATTTGCTCAGAGCATCTATTTTGAATTTCGAGTGTCTCGACATACTACGGGACTCAATCATACATCCGAGTAACAAGTTATTGTCGTTTGGATTTGCTTAGAGATTCTCTTTTCAATTTCAAGCGTCTCGATATATTAGAAGACTCAATCGGACATCTGTGTTAAATGTTATTGTCGTTTTAATTTGCTACGAGCTTCCATTTTCAATTACGAGCATCTCAATATATTACGATACTCAATCGGAAATCCGAGTAAAAAGTTATTGTCGTCAGAATTTGCTAAGAGCTTATATTTTCAATTTCAAGCATCTCGATATATTACGAGACACAATCTAACATCAGAGTTAAAATTTATTGCGGTTTGCATTTGCTACGAGCTTCGGTTTTCAATTACGACCGTCTCAATAAATTACCGAACTCAATCGGATATCCGAGTTAAAAGTTATTGTCATTTGAATTTGCTCAGAGCTTCTGTTCTGAATTTTGAGTGTCTCGATATACTACGGGACTCAATCATACATCCGAGTAAAAATTTATTGTCATTTGAATTTGCTCAGAGCTTCTATTTTCAATTTTGAGTGTCTCGATAAGTTACGGGATTCAGTCGGACATCCGAGTTGAAAGTTATTGCGGTTTGCATTTGCCACGAGCTTTCGTTTTCAATTACGAGCGTCTCGATATATTACAAGACTCCATCTGACATCCAAGTTAAAGTTTATTGTCGTTTGAATTTGCTACGAGCTTCCGTTTTCAATTACGAGCGTCTCGGCATACTACGAAATGCAATCAAACATCCGAGTAATATATTACGGGATTCATTCGGACATCCGTGTAAAAAGACATTGTCGTTTTATTTTGGTCAGAGCTTCTGTTCTGAATTTCGAGCGTCTCAATATACTATGGGTCACAATTGGAAATCTGAATAAAAAGTTATTGTTATTTGAATTTGCTCAGAGCTTTTGTTTTAAAATTCGAGTGTCTTGATATATTACGGCCCTAAATCGGACATCCGAGTTAAATGTTATTGTCGTTTGAATTTGCTACGAGCTTCAGTTTTGATTTTGGAGAATCTCGATATATTACGTGACTCAAACGGACATCCGAGTAAAAAGTTATTGTCGTCTGAATTTTCTTAGAACATCTGTTTTAAATTTCGAGCTTCTCGATATATTACGGGTCTCAATCTGACATCCGAGTTAAAAGTTATTGTATTTTTAATTTGCCTAGTGCTTCTGTTCTGAATTTCAAGCGTCTCGATATACTATGCGACTCAATCGGACATCCGAGTTAAAAGTTATTATGGTTTGAATTTGCTACGAGCTTCAGGTTTTAATTACGAGCATCTCAATATATTGCTGGACTCAATCGGACATCCGAGTTAAAAGTTATTGTCGTTTGAATTTGCTACGACCTTCTATTTTCAATTATGAGCGTCTCAATATATTATGGGACTCAATTTGACATCCGAGTTAAAAGTTATTGTCGTTTGAATTTGCTCAGAGCATCTGTTTTGAATTTCGATTGTTTCGCTATACTACGGGACTCAATCGGACATCTGAGTAAAAAGTTATTGTCGTTTGAATTTGCTCAGCGCTTCTGTTCTGAATTTCGAGTGTCTCGATATACTATGGACTTAATCGGACATCCGAGTAAAAAGTTATTGTCGTTTGAATTTGCTCAGAGCTTCTGTTTTCAATTTCAAGCGTCTCGATATATTACTGGACTCAATCGGACATCCGAGTTAAAAGTTATTGTCGTTTGAATTTGCTATGAGCTTTCGGTTTTAATTTCAAGCGTCTCGATATATTACTCGACTCAATCAGACATCCGACTTAAAAGTTATTGTCGTTTGAATATGCTACGAGCTTCCGTTTTCAATTACAGGCGTCTAGATATATTACGAAACTCAATCAGACATCCAAGTAAAAATTTATTGTCGTTTGATTTTGCTTAGAGCTTCTGTTTTCATTTTCGAGTGTCTCCATTTACTACGGGACTCAATCGGAGATCCGAGTAAAAAGTTATTGTCGTTAGAATTTGCTCAGAGCTTCTGTTTTCAATTTCAAGCGTCTCGATATATTACGGGACTTAATCGGACATCCGAGTTAAAAGTTATTGTGGTTTTCATTTGCTACGAGATTTTGTTTTCAATTTCGAGCATCTTGATATATTACGAGACTGAATCGGACATCCGAGTTAAAAGTTATTGTCGTTTGAATTTGCTTAGAGCATCTGTTTTTAATTACGAGCATCTTGATATATTACGTGACTAAATCGGACATCTGAGTAAAAAGTTATTGTCGTTTGAATTTGCTCAGAACATCTGTTTTCAAATTCGAGTGTCTCGATATATTACGGCCCTAAATCGGATGTCCAAGTTAAATGTTATTATCGTTTGAATTTGCTCATCTGTTTTCAATTTCGAGCGTCTCGATATATTACCGGACTCAATCGAACATCCGAGTAAAACGTTACTATGGTTTGAATTTGCTCAGAGCTTGCGTTTTCAATTACTAGCGTCTCGATATATTACGGGATTCATTTGAACATCCGAGTTAAAAGTTAGTGCGGTTTGCATTTGCTATGAGCTTCTGATATCAATTATGACCGTCTCAATAAATTACCGGACTCAATCGGACATCCGAGTTAAAAGTTATTGTCATTTGAATTTGCTCAGAGCTTCTGTTCTGAATTTCGAGTGTCTCGATATACTACGGGACTCAATCATACATCCGAGTAAAAAGTTATTGTCTTTTGAATTTGCTCAGAGCTTCTATTTTCAATTTCAAGCATCTCGATATATTACTGGATTCAATCGGACATCCGAGTAAAAAGTTATTGTCGTTAGAATTTGCTCAGAGCTTCCGTTTTCAATTACGAGCGTCTCGATATGTTACGGGAATCAGTCGGACATCCGAGTTAAAAGTTATTGCGGTTTGCATTTGCCACGAGCTTCCGATTTCAATTACGAGCGTCTCGATATATTACCGGACTAAATCATACATCTGAGTAAAAAGTTACTGTCGTTAGAATTTGCTCAAAGCTTTTGAGTTCAATTATGAATGTCTCGAGATATTACGGGATTCATTCGGACATCTGAGTAAAAGGTTATTGTCGTTTTATTTTGGTTAGAGCTTCTGTTTTGAATTTCTAACATCTCGATATATTACAGGACTCAATCAGACATTCGAGTTAAAAGTAATTGTCGTTTGAATTTGCTCAGAGCTTTTGTTTTCAATTTCGAGTGTCTCGATATATTACAGGATTCATTCGAACATCTGAGTAAAAAGCTTTTGTCGTTTGAATTTGCTCAGAGATTCCGTTTTCAATTATGAGTGTCTCGATATATTACGGGATTCATTCGGACATCCGTGTAAAAAGATATTGTCGTTTTATTTTGGTCAGAGCTTCTGTTCTGAATTTCGAGCGTCTCAATATACTACGGGTCACAATCGAAAATCTGAATAAAAAGTTATTGTCGGTTGAATTTGCTGAGAGCTTCTATTCAGAATTTTGGGTGTCTCCATATACTACGAGACTCAATCAGACATCCGAGTAAAACGTTATTGTCGGTTGAATTTGCTTAGAGCTTCTGTTCTGAATTTCGAGCGTCTCGATATACTACGGGACTCAATCATACATCCGAGTAAAAAGTTATTGTCTTTTGAATTTGCTCAGAGCTTCTGTTTTCAATTTCAAGCATCTTGATATATTACTGGATTCAATCGGACATCCGAGTAAAAAGTTATTGTCGTTAGAATTTGCTCAGAGCTTCCGTTTTCAATTACAAGCGTCTCGATATGTTACGGGAATCAGTCGGACATCCGAGTTAAAAGTTATTGCGGTTTGCATTTGCCACGAGCTTTTGTTTTCAAGTACGAGCGTCTCGATATATTACAAGACTCAATCCAACATCCTAGTTAAAGTTTATTGTCGTATGAATTTGCTACAAGCTTGCGTTTTCAATTACGAGCGTCTCGATATACTATGAAATGCAATCAAACATCTAAGTAAAAAGTTATAGTCGTTTGGATTTGCTCAGAGCTTCTGTTTTCAATTTCAAGTGTCTCGCTATATTACAGGACTCGATCAGACGTTCAAGTTAAATGTTATTGTCGTTTTAATTTGCTACGAGCTTCCATTTTCAATTACGAGCGTATCAATATATTACGGGACTCAATCGAAAATCTGAGTACAAAGTTATTGCCGTCAGAATTTGCTAAGAGCTTATGTTTTCAATTTCGAGCATGTAGATATATTACGAGACTCAATCCGACATTCGAGTTAAAAGTTATTCTCATTTGAATTTGCTCAAAGCTTCGGTTCAGAATTTCGAGAGTGTCGATATATTATGGGACACAATCGGACATCCGAGTTAATAGTTATTGCGGTTTGCATTTGCTACGAGCTTCCGATTTCAATTACGAGCGTCTCGATATATTACCGAACTAAATCATACATCTGAGTAAAAAGTTGCTGTTGTTAGAATTTGCTCAAAGCTTCTGAGTTCAATTATGAATGTCTCGAGATATTACGGGATTCATTCGGACATCTGAGTAAAAGGTTATTGTCGTTTTATTTTGGTTAGAGCTTCTATTTTGAATTTCTAACATCTCGATATATTACAGGACTCAATCAGACATTCGAGTTAAAAGTAATTGTCGTTTCAATTTGCTCAGAGCTTTTGTTTTCAATTTCGAGTGTCTCGATATATTACAGGATTCATTCGAACATCTGAGTAAAAAGCTTTTGTCGTTTGAATTTGCTCAGAGATTCCGTTTTCAATTATGAGTGTCTCGATATATTACGGGATTCATTCGGACATCCGTGTAAAAAGATATTGTCGTTTTATTTTGGTCAGAGCTTCTGTTCTGAATTTCGAGCGTCTCAATATACTACGGGTCACAATCGAAAATCTGAATAAAAAGTTATTGTCGGTTGAATTTGCTGAGAGCTTCTATTCAGAATTTTGGGTATCTCGATATACTACGAGACTCAATCAGACATCCGAGTAAAAAGTTATTGTCGGTTGAATTTGCTTAGAGCTTCTGTTCTGAATTTCGAGCGTCTCGATATACTACGGGACTCAATCATACATCCGAGTAAAAAGTTATTGTCTTTTGAATTTGCTCAGAGTTTCTGTTTTCAATTTCAAGCATCTCGATATATTACTGGATTCAATCGGACATCCGAGTAAAAAGTTACTTTCGTTAGAAGTTGTTCAGAGCTTCTGTGTTCATTTTCGAGTGTCTCGAGATATTACGGGATTCATTCGGACATCCGAGTAAAAAGTTATTGCGGTTTGCATTTGCTACGAGCTTCCGTTTTCAATTACAAGTGTCTGGATATATTACAGGATTCATTTGGACATCCGTGTAAAAAGATGTTGTCGTTTTATTTTGGTCAGAGCTTCTGTTCTTAATTTTGAGCGTCTCAATATACTACGGGTCACAATCGGAAATCTGAATAAAAAGTTATTGTCGTTTGAATTTGCTCAGAGCTTTTGTTTTCAAATTCGAGCGTCTTGATATATTATGGCCCTAAATCGGACATCCGAGTTAAATGTTATTGTCATTTTAATTTGCTACGAGCTTCTGCTTTGATTTTTAAGCATCTCGGTATATTACGTTTCTCAATCGGACATCCGAGTAAAAAGTTATTTTCGTCTGAATTTGCTTAGAACATATGTTTTCAATTTCGAGCATCTCGATATATTACGGGACTCAATCCGACATCCGAGTTAAAAGTTATTGCGGTTTGCATTTACTACGAGCTTCCGTTTTCAATTACGAGCGTCTCGATAAATTACCGGACTCAATCGGATATCCGAGTTAAAAGTTATTGTCATTTGAATTTGCTCAGAGCTTCTATTCAAAATTTCGAGTGTCTCGATATACAATGGGACTCAATCGGACATCCGAGTAAAAAGTTATTGTTGTCGAAATTTGGTAAGAGCTTATGTTTTCAATTTCGAGCGTCTCCATATACTATGGGACACAATCAGACATACGAGTTAATAGTTATTGCAGTTTGCAATTGCTAGGAGCTTCCGTTTTCAATTACGAGCGTCTCGATATATTACCGAACTGAATCAGACATCTGAGTAAAAAGTTACCGTCGTTAGAATTTGCTAAGAGCTTAGGTTTTCAATTTTGAGCGTCTCGATATATTACGGGACTTAATCGGACATCTGAGTAAAACGTTTTTGTGGTTTGAATTTGCTAAAGCTTCCGTTATCAATTACATGCATCTAGATATATTACGGGACAAAACTAGACATCCGAGTAAAGAGTTATTGTCGTTTGAATTTGCTCAGAGCTTCTATTTTCAATTTCGAGTGTCACGATATACTACAGGACACAGTAGGACATCCGTGTAAAAAGTTATTGTCGTTTGAATTTTCACAGAGCTTCGGTTTTCAATTTCGAGTGTCTCGATATATTACAGGACACAATTGGACATCCGAGTAAAAAGTTATTGTGGTTCGAATTTGCTACAAGCTTTCGTTTTCAATTACAAGCGTCTCGATACATTATCGAGCGTCTCGATATGTTACGAGACACAATCGAACATCCTAGTAAAAAGTTATTGTCGTTTGAATTTGCTCAGAGCTTCTGTTTTCAATTTCAAGTGTCTCGATATATTACTGGACTCAATCAGACATCCGAGTTAAAAGTTATTGACTTTTTAATATGCTACGAGCTTCCATTTTCAATTACGAGCGTCTCAATATATTACAGGACTTAATCGAACATCCAAATAAAAAGTTATTGTCGTTAGAATTTGCTCAGAGCTTCGGTATTCAATTTCTAGCGTCTCAATATATTATAGGACTTAATCGGACATCCGAGTAAAAAGTTATTGTCGTTAGAATTTGCTCATAGCTTTTGTTTTCAATTACGAGTGTCTCGATGTATTACCGGACTCAATTAGACATCTGAGTTAAAAGTTATTGTCATTTGAATTTGGTCAGAGCTTCTATTCTGAATTTCGAGCGTCTCGATATATTACGTGACTTAATCCGACATCCGAGTAAAACGTTATTGTCGTTGGATTTTGCTCAGATGTTCTGTTTTTAATTTCGAGCGTCACGATATACTAAGGAACACAATCGGACATCCGAGTACAAAGTTAGTGTGGTTTGAATTTGCTACAAGCTTCCATTTTCAATTACAAGGGTCTAGATATACTATGGGACACAATCGGACATCCGAGTAAAAAGTCATTGTCGTTTGAATTTGCTAGGAGCTTCTATTTTCAATTTGGAGCGTCTCGATATATTACGGGACACAATCAGACATCCGAGTTAATAGTTATTGCGGTTTGCATTCGCTATGAGCTTCCGTTTTCAATTACGAGCGTATCGATATATTACAGGACTGAATTAGACATCTGAGTAAAAAGTTGTTGTCGTTAGAATTTGCTCAGAGCTTTTGTTTTCAATTTCGAGCGTCTCGATGTATTACGGGATTTATTCGGACATCTGAGTTAAAAGTTATTGCGGTTTGCATTTGCTACGAGCTTACGTTTTCAATTACGAGCGTCTCGATAAATTACCAGACTCAATCGGACATCCGAGTTAAAAGTTAGTCATTTGAATTTGCTCAGAGCTTCTGTTCAAAATTTCGAGTGTCTTGATATACTACGGGACTCAATCGGACATTCTAGTAAAAAGTTATTGTCGTCGAAATATGCTAAGAGCTTATGTTTTCAATTTCGAGCATCTCCATATATTACGGGACACAATCGGACATTCGAGTTAATAGTTATTGCGGTTTGTATTTGCTACGAGCTTCCGTTTTCAATTACGAGCGTCTCAATATATTAGAGGATTTAATCGGACATCCGAGTAAAAAGTTACTGTCGTTAGAATTTGCTCAAAGCTTCTGTGTTCAATTACAAGTGTCTTGAGATATTACGGGATTCATTCAGACCTTTGAGTAAAAGGTTATTGCCGTTTTATTTTGGTCAGAGCTTCTGTTTTCAAATTCGAGCGTCTCGATATATTAGGGGACTCAATTCGACATCCGAGTTAAAAGTTATTGTCCTTTGAATTTTCTCAGAGCTTCCGTTTTTAATTACGAGCGTCTCAATATATTACAGGACAAAATCGGACATCCAAGTTAAAAGTTATTGTCGTTTGAATTTGCTACGACCTTCTGTTTTCAATTAAGATCGTCTCAATATATTATGGGATTCAATTTGACATCCGAGTTAAAAGTTATCATCGTTTGAATTTGCTAAGAGCTTCTGTTCTTAATTTCGAGTGTCTCGCTATACTACGGGACTCAATCGGACATCCGAGTAAAAAGTTATTGTCGTTTGACTTTGCTACGAGCTTCCGTTTTCAATTACGAGCGTCTTAATATATTACAGGATTTAATCAAACATCCGATTAAAAAGCTATTATCGTTAGAATTTGCTCAGAACATCCGTTTTCAATTACGAGCGTCTCGATGTATTATGGGATTCATTCGTACATCCGAGTCAAAAGTTATTGCGGTTTGCATTTGCTACGAGCTTTCGTTTTCAATTATGAGTGTCTCGATATATTACAAGACTCAATCCGACATCCTAGTTAAAAGCTTTTGTCGTTTGAATTTGCAACGAGCTTCCGTTTACAATTACGAGCGTCTCGATATACTACGGAACACAATCAAACATCCGAGTAAAAAATTATTGTCATTTGGATTTGCTCAGAGATTCTGTTTTCAATTTCAAGCATCTCGATATATTACTGGACTCAATCGGACATCCGAGTTAAATGTTATTGTCGTTTTAATTTGCTACGGGCTTCCATTTTCAATTACGAGCGTCTCCATATATTATGGGACTCAATCGGAAATCCGAGTAAAAAGTTATTGTCGTCAGAATTTTCTAAGATCTTATGTTTATAATTTCGAGCGTCTCGATATATTACGGGACACAATCGGACATCCGAGTTAAAAGTTATTGCGGTTTGAATTTGCTACGAGCTTCTGTTTTCAATTACGACCGTCTCAATAAATTACCGGACTCAATCGGACATCCGAGTTAAAAGTTATTATCGTTTGAATTTGCTCAGAGATTCTATTCTGAATTTCGAGTGTCTCGATATACTAGTAAAAAGTTATTGTCGTTTGAATTTGCTCAGAGCTTCGATATTCAATTTCTAGCGTCTCGATATATTATAGTACTTAATCAGACATCCGAGTAAACAGTTATTATCGTTAGAATTTGCTCAAAGCTTCGATATTCAATTTCTAGCGTCTCGATATATTATAGTACTTAATCGGACATCCGAGTAAAAAGTTATTGTCGTTAGAATTTGCTCAGAGCTTCCGTTTTCAATTACGAGCGTCTCAATATATTACGGGATTCATTCGGACATCCGAGTCAAAAGTTATTGCAGTTTGCATTTGCTATGAGCTTTCATTTTCAATTATGAGCGTCTCGATATATTACAAGACTCAACCCGACATCCTAGTTAAAAGCTTTTGTCATTTGAATTTGCTACGAGCTTCCGTTTTCAATTACGAGCGTCTCGCTATATTACCGGACTCAATCGGATATCAGAGTTAAAGGTTATTGTCATTTGAATTTGCTCAGAGCTTCTGTTTTGAATTTCGAGTGTCTTGATATACTACGGGACTCAATCATACATCTGAGTAAGAAGTTATTTTCGTTTGAATTTGCTCAGAGCTTCTGTTTTCAATTTCAAGCGTCTCGATATTTTACTGGACTCAATCGGATATCGAGTAAAAAATTATTTTCGTTAGAATTTGCTCAGAGCTTCCGTTTTCAATTACGAGCGTCTCGATATATTACGGGATTCATTCGGACATCCGAGTCAAAAGTTATTGCGGTTTGCATTTGCTACGAGCTTTCATTTTCAATTATGAGCGTCTTGATATATTACAAGACTCAACCTGACATCCTAGCTAAAAGCTTTTGTCGTTTGAATTTGCTTCGAGCTTCCGTTTTCAGTTACGAGCGTCTCGATACACTACGGAACGCAATCAAACATCCGAGTAAAAAGTTATTGTTGTTGGGATTTGCTCAGAGCTTCTGTTTTCAATTTGAAGTGTCTGAATATATTACAGGACTCAATCGGACATCCGAGTTAAATGGTATTGGCGTTTTAATTTGCTACGAGCTTCCATTTTCAATTATGAGCGTCTCAATATATTACGGGACTCAATCGGAAATCCGAGTAAAAAGTTATTGTCGTCAGAATTTGCGAAGAGCTTATGTTTTCAATTTCGAGCATCTCGATATATTACGGGATTCATTCGGACATCTGAATAAAAGGATATTGTCATTTTATTTTGGTCAGAGCTTCTATTCTGAAAATTGAGCGTCTCAATATACTACGGGTCACAATCTGAAATTTGAATAAAAAGTTATTGTCGTTTGAATTTGCTAAGAGCTTTTGTTTTCAAATTCGAGAGTCTTGATATATTACGGGAATCAATCCGACATCCGAGTAAAAAGATATTGTCGTTAGAATTTCTCAGAGCTTTTGTTTTCAATTTCGAGCGTGTCGATATATTACGGGATTCATTCGGACATCCGACTAAAAAGTTATTGTCGTTAGAATTTGTTAAGAACTTATGTTTTCAATTTCGAGCGTCTCGATATATTATGGGACAAAATCGAACATCCGTGTAAAAAATTATTGTTGTTTGAATTTGCTTAGAGCTTCTATTTCAATTTCGAGCGTCTCAATATATTACAGGACTCAATCAGACATCCGAGTTAAAAGTTATTGTCATTTGAATTTGCTCAGAGCTTTTGTTTTCAATTTTGATCGTCTCGATATATTACGGGACAGAATCGGACATCCGAGTAAAAAGTTATTGTCGTTAGAATTTCCTCAGAGCTTCCGTTTTAAATTAAGAGTGTCTCGATATATTAAGGGATTCATTCGGACATCTGAGTAAAAAGTTATTGTCGTTAGATTTTTGTTGGAGCTTTTATCCTGAATTTCTAGCGTCTCGATATACTACAAGACAGAATCGGACATCCGAGTAAAAAATTATTGTCGTTTGAATTTGCTCAGAGCTTCTGTTTTCAATTTCGATCGTCTCGATATACTACGGGACAGAATCAGACATCCGACATCCGAGTAAAAAGTCATTGTCGTTAGAATTTGCTAAGAGCTTATGTTTTCAATTTTGAGCGTCTCAATATATTACGGGACTTAATTGGACATCCAAGTAAAAAGTTTTTGTGGTTTGAATTTGCTAAAGCTTCCGTTTTCAATTACATGCGTCTAGATATATTATGGGACAGAACCAGACATCCGAGTAAAAAGTTAGTGTCGTTTGAATTTGCTCAGAGCTTCTGTTTTCAATTTCGAGTGTCACGATATACTACGGGACACAATCAGACATCCGAGTAAAAAGTTGTTGTCGTTTGAATTTGCTCAGAGCTTCGGTTTTCAATTTCGAGCGTCTCGATATATTACAGGACACAATCAAACATCCGAGTAAAAAGTTATCGTGGTTTGAATTTGCTACAAGCTTCCATTTTCAATTACAAGTGTCTCGATATATTACGAGACACAATCGGAAATCCGAGTAAAAAGTTATTGTCATTTGAATTTGCTCAGAGCATCTATTTTCAATTTCAAGCGAAATAGGGATAAATCAAGAACTCACATGAGTAAATAATTTAATTTTAAGATAAGCACAAATTCAAAAACAAAGGGGGAGCATTTATAAGAGTGATCGACTAGGAAAAAGTGTGTGTCGCAACCTACCCTTCGGCGGGAGGGTGACGCGTGACTCGCGGGATGCGTGTTCCACGAACGGAATACGCGCGGAGTCGCCACCAACGTTTATTTGAGGAAAACGTCGGAAAAACCGGAATAGACGCGATCTACGAACTTTTAAGTGAAAGGTTCGGGAGTTGTATTTACGCACGGGGAAGGTGTTAGCACCCCACACGTCCGTCACAAGGGACGGAAGCCTTTAATCGAATGTGCAAACATGACTTTGATTTTTATGTTCCCTTTTATGTCCTTATATCCTTTATATATTTTTCTCTTTTTGTGGTCGACAAGGGTGTTTCCCTTTGCTCCTACGTATTCCTCAATTTGCGATGAGGAAATCATACCTACGTAGTTTTTTCTTATCAAGCGATTCTTTTTACTTAAGAGGTGATCATTTTAAGGTGTTGGACCTTGAAAACGATCCATTTTACTTAGTAAGAAATTGAAATGACAAATTTCAAAAACCTATTTTTATGGACGAGCTTGACTAGGCGAGTTGATTTTAGCCTTAGTTTCACTTTAGTTATTAGTCAATTCAATTAAGAATGAGAAATCCCAAAGAGAAAATGTCCGATTGATTTTCCGCTTTATTTTACTAAAAGGTATATATTTTTTGTTATTATATTATTATTTTATCTCTTTTTGATTTCCAACGTGGTTACGGCACGACCGAACGGTCGGAATTCATTTTAACCGAAGTTAACGGATAATACAATTCAAACGATCGGTGGAAATTTATTTTATTTTTAGGTTAAGCAAGAAATGACTTAAATAAAATGGCTTAAGCACGTCAAAAGGGGGTATAAAAAAGTAAATGAAACGAGAATAGAAATACACAAAACACAATGTGGACCACTACGGGTACATAGAATGAATCGAAAAGCTTGGTTCGAGGTACTTAGCCGTTGAAGATCGAAGAACGATGAAGAACGAATGAAGAACGTCGAAGAACGGTCGAAACCTTTGCGAAATTCCTCACGGAAAACGTTACGGAAACGTTTCGGAAGCGCCTCGGCTTAGATTTTCTTCACGGAAACAATTTTTCCAAGCAAATTCGAAAGAGAGAGAAGTGCCTAAGGGGCTGAACCCTTTTCTTCTTCACTTCCTCCCCTATTTATAGCAAAATAGGGGAGATGCTTGCCGCCCAGCTCGCCCAGGCGAGCCAGGTTGCTTCCTCCAGAAGCAACAGCCTTTTGGAGGAATCTTCTGGAGGGCCCAAGTGGGCCTGGTTGCTATTTGCACCCCCATTTTTACTAAGTACACCACCCCTGCCCTTTTTTGGTGATTCTTTTTTCGTAAAGTTACGGAAACTTACGAACTTCGTAACGATACTTGTTTTCTTTCCGCAATGTTATGGAACCTTGCGGATTACATAATCATCCCCTTTTTGACTAACGGAATGTTACGGAACCCCACTATTTATGCAACGATGCTTCCATTTGATTTCCGGTGTGTCACGGAACCTTACGGATTGTGCATCAATATTTTCTTTTGTTTTTCGGCATGTCCCGGAATTTCACAAATTGCCTAATGATGGGTGCCAAGCACCTTACAAGGACCAAAAAAAGGTCGCATGTCATCAAGCAAAGGTCCCCGGACGAAATTAGGGTATGACAGTGTGTGTGTGTGTTTCTTGATTTCAGAAGTTGTCATCATCAAAAAGGGGGAGATTGTGGAAGTAAAGCTTCATGATGAATCAACAATGATTCACAGGTGTTTTGATGATAACAATGATGACAACAAAAGATGATGACAAAGGTGATGAACAAAAAGCTCAAAAGATCAAAGAACATCTCAAGTGAATCAAGAACAAGTCAAGGCTTTGTTTTGCATTTTCAAATCAATCTTTCTAACACAATCTTGAATACTTTTGCTTTTCCAATCAATCCTTTACAAGTCTTGAAATCTCTTTGAAGTTCTTCTTCTTCTTTTGTACCAAAAGCTTTCTGAAGTTTTCTGGTTTTCTAAACCTTGAAAACTTGTGCTATTCATCTTTTCATTCTCTTCTCCCTTTGCCAAAAAGAATTCGCCAAGGACTAACCGCCTGAATTCTTTTTGTGTCTCTCTTCTCTCTTTTCTGAAAGAACAAGGGACTAACCGCCTGAATTCTTTTGTGTCTCCCTTCTCCCTTGTCAAAGAATTCAAAACGACACAGTCTGAGAATCCTTTTGATTCTTCTCATTCCCTAATACAAAAGCGTTCAAAGGTTTATTCGCCTGAGAATTCTTTTGTATCCCCATTCACAAAGTATCAAAGGTGTAACAGCCTGAGATCTTTGTCTTAACACATTGGAGGGTACATCCATTGTGGTACAAGTAGAGGGTACATCTACTTGGGTTTGACTGAGAACAAGAGAGGGTACATCTCTTGTGGATCAGTTCTAGTGGAGGGTACATCCACTAGGGTTTCAAAGAGAACAGGGGAGGGTACATCCCTTGTGGATCTTTGCTTGTAAAAGGATTTTTACAAGGTTGAAAGAAATCCCAAGGACCGCAGGTCGCTTGGGGACTGGAGGTAGGCACGGGTTGTTGCCGAACCAGTATAAAAACTCTTGTGTGTTTGTTTTCTTCTTCCCTAATCTTTTACTTTCCGTTGTGCATTTAATTTCCGCTTTTACTTTCTGTTAAGTTTCTCTTCTACTCCATATTCTCTTAACAACAAAAGAAAAAGCCTTAAAAGAGTAATTTTTAATTGGTAAACTTTTAGGAATAATTAATTCAACCCCCCCCCCCTTTTAATTATTCTGAGGTCACTCGATCCAACAGTCTCGATATGTTAAGGGACACAATCAGACATCCTAGTAAAAAGTTATTATCGTTCGAATTTGCTCAGAGCTTCTGTTTTCAATTTCAAGTGTCTCGATATATTACTGGACTCAATCGGACATTCGAGTTAAAATTTATTGACGTTTCAATATGCTACGAGCTTCCATTTTCAATTACGAGCATCTCAATATATTACAGGACTTAATCGGACATCCGAGTAAAAAGTTATTGTCGTTAGAATTTGCTCAGAGCTTCGATATTCAATTTCTAGCGTCTCGATATATTATAGGACTTAATCGGACATCCGAGTAAAAAGTTATTCTCGTTAGAATATGCTCAGAGCTTCCGTTTTCAATTACGAGCGTCTCGATGTATTACCGGACTCAATCGGACATCCGAGTTAAAAGTTATTGTCATTTGAATTTGCTTAGAGCTTCTATTCTGAATTTCGAGTGTCTCGATATACTACGGGACTCAATCATACATCCGAGTAAAAAGTTATTGTCATTTGAATTTGCTCAGAGCTTCTGTTTTCAATTTCAAGCTTCTCGATATATTACTGGACTCAATCTGACATCCGAGTAAAAAGTTATTGTCGTTAGAATTTGCTTAGAGCTTCCGTTTTCAATTACGAGCGTCTCGATATATTACGGGATTCATTCGGACATCCGAGTCAAAACTTATTGCGGTTTGCATTTGCTATGAGTTTTCGTTTTCAATTATGAGCGTCTCGATATATTACAAGACTCAACCTGACATCCTAGTTAAAAGCTTTTGTCGTTTTAATTTGGTACGAGCTTCAGTTTTCAATTACGAGCGTCTCGATATACTTCGGAACGCAATCAAACATCCGAGTAAAAAGTTATTGTTCTTTGGATTTGCTCAGAGCTTCTGTTTTAAATTTCAAGCGTCTCGATATATTAATGGACTCAATCGGGCATCCTAGTTAAATGTTATTGTCGTTTTAATTTGCTACGAGCTTCTGTAACATCCCAATTTTCGTAAACTAGATTAAAAAGGATTGTTATTTATAAATAAATAGGGTTTTAAAAAAATGATGAGATTTTGTAAATAAATAAATAAGGAGATATAATTGTTAATTAAAATAATGATTTGAGAGAAAATAAAAAGGGTATTTTATTTATTTGTTTGATAGAGAATAAAATAAAGTTTGCTTTTATAAAATAATAAATAAATAAATAGAGTAAACCTAGTTATAAATAGCGTTAGGTCAGTTTTCACACTGACGGTGCCTCTTCTTTCCCTCATTTTCGTTTTTCTCCTTCTCCTCTCAAAACCCTTTCTTTTTCTCGCAGCCCACCAAACCTGTCTCAGGAAAACGACGATCTCGGACTCGTTTACCGCTGGATCGTCGTGAAATTTTAGTACCATGTTTGCAACTCGATTCCGAGCATTCTCACCGTTGGTAATTTTGATATCTTGTCTGAGCTAAGAGAAATACCCCTCGCATCGTAGCCTTTCCTTTCCCGCAGAAACCCAGAGCTGTCTTGGTAAAACTACGATCCCGGTTTTGTTAACCGTTGGATTGTTGTGAATTTTTGATATGTTGTTCGAAATTCAAATGCGCACGCTTTGACCGTTGTGATTTGTGAGATAATGTTCTTGGAGGGAGAAAAAGGAATCGTATGAAGATAGTCCAAATGGAGGCTTTAATCCCTTCTCCGTTTCTCTGACGTTTGGTACTCTACCGGAGCAGTCGGAGGAAAAACTGGAGAAATTTTAGGGAACCGCTAGAGATGACGCTATCGCTATGGGAAGACACGTGAATCCGCTTAGAGGTAAGGGATGAGTTTATCGCAATTGGGGGTTAGAATGAACATGTGTAGGGATCCTTAGAGAACTAAATTTGGGATTATTTTGGGATGTTTATTGAATTATAATTTTTCCTTTATGATTATAAATACAATATTATTGTGTTCTATGTACCAATTGACGTCCTGATGAGAATTGATTGATAAACTTGAGTGCTCTTGATGTCTTTGTGTTAACCCATGATTTTGATTAATTGATTTTGATACAATTGTGAGAAACTATTTCAGAGGTTTTACATCCCATGTTGTGATAAAATCTTTTGTATAAATTGTTATGTTGAGGTTATGAAATGATGATTCAAACTGTGAGTATGTGATAAATTGAACATGTGACGGATGATGAAATACATGTGTATTGAGATGAGATGTGTGTATTGAGTTGTGAACTATGAACTGTGCAATCACACAATTGTAAGACCCTTTAAGGGTGACGAGTATTGTGATGGGATCCACTGTGGGAACCCGACGAGTTAAAATGATTTTGTAAGAGCTTATGTTTTCAATTTCAAGCGTCTCAATATATTACGGGACACAATCGGACATCCGAGTTAAAGGTTATTGCGGTTTGAATTTGCTACGAGCTTCCATTTTCAATTAAGAGCGTCTCAATATATAACCGGACTCAATTGGACATCCAAGTTAAAAGTTATTGTCATTTGAATTTGCTCAGAGCTTCTGTTCTGAATTTTGAGTGTCTCGATATACTACGGGACTCAATCATACATCCGAGTAAAAATTTATTGTCGTTAGAATTTTCTCAGAGCTTTCGTTTTCAATTTCGTGCGTCTCGATATATCACAAGACTCAATTGAACATCCAAGTTAAAAGTTATTGTCGTTTGAATTTGCTACGAGCTTCCGTTTTCAATTAAGAGCGTCTCGATATATTACAGGACTCAATCGGACATCCAAGTTAAAAGCTATTGTCGTTTGAATTTGCAACGAGCTTCTGTTTTCAATGACGAGCATCTAGATATACTACGGGACACAATCGAACATCTGAGTAAAACGTTATTGTCGTTTGAATTTGCTAGGAGCTTCGGTTTTCAAGTTGGAGCATCTCGGTATATTATGGGACACAATCGGACATCCGAGTAAAAAGTTATTATCATTTAAATTTGATCAGAGGTTCTATTTTCAATTTCGAGTGTCTCGATATATTAAAATACTCAATCGGATATTTGAGTTAAAAGTTATTTTTGTTTGAATTTGCTACGAGCTTCCATTTTCAATTACGAGCGTCTCAATATATTACGGGACTCAATCGAACATCCAAGTAAAAATTTATTGTCGTTAGAATTTGCTACGAGGTTCCATTTTCAATTACGAGCCTCTCAATATATTACGGGACTTCATCGGACATCCGAGTAAAAAGTTATGGTCGTTAGAATTTGCTCAGAGCTTCCATTTTCAATTTCAAGCGTCTCGATATATTACAAGACTCAATCAAACATCCAAGTTAAAAATTATTGTCGTTTGAATTTTCTACGAGCTTCTGTTTTCAATTACGAGCGTCTCGATATATTACAGGACTCAATCGGATATCCGAGTTAAAAGTTATGGTCGTTAGAATTTGCTCAGAGCTTCCATTTTCAATTTCAAGCGTCTCGATATATTACATGACTCAATCGGACATCCGAGTTTAATGTTATTGTCGTTTTAATTTGCTACGAGCTTCCATTTTCAATTACGAGCGTCTCAATATGTTACAGGACTCGATCGGAAATACGAGTAAAAAGTTATTGTCGTCAGAATTTGCTAAGAGCTTATGTTTTCAATATCGAGCATCTCGATATATTACGGGACACAATTGGACATCCGAGTTAAAAGTTATTGTGGTTTGCATTTGCTACGGCCTTCCATTTTCAATTACGAGCGTCTCAATATATTACCGGACTCAATCGGACATCCGAGTTAAAAGTTATTGTCATTTGAATTTGCTCAGAGCTTCTGTTCTGAATTTCGAGTGTCTCGATATACTACGGGACACAATCATACATCTGAGTAAAAAGTTATTGTCATTTGAATTTGCTCAGAGCTTCTATTTTCAATTTCAAGCGTCTCGATATATTACAGGACTTAATCAGACATCTGAGTAAAAAGTTATTGTCGTTAGAATTTGCTCAGAGCTTCAATATTCAATTTCTAGAGTCTCGATATATTATAGGACTTAATCGAAAATCCGAGTAAAAAGTTATTGTCGTTAGAATTTGCTCAGATCTTCCGTTTTCAATTACGAGCGTCTCGATGTATTACCGGACTTAATCGGACATCCGAGTTAAAAGTTATTGTCATTTGAATTTGGTCAAAGCTTCTATTCTGAATGTCGAGCGTCTCGATATATTACGGGACTTAATCCGACATCCGAGAAAAAAGTTAATGTCGTTTGATTTTGCTCAGAGCTTCGGTTTTCAATTTCGAGCGTCACGATATAGTTAGGAACACAATCGGACATCCGAGTAAAAAGTTATTGTCGTTTGAATTTGCTTGGAGCTTCTATTTTCAATTTGGAGCATCTCGATATATTACGAGACATAATCGGACATCCGAGTAAAAAGTTATATTCATTTGAATTTGCTTAGAGCTTCTATTTTTAATTTCGAGCGTCTCGATATATTACAGCCCTCAGTCAGACATCCGAGTTAAAAGTTATTGTCGTTTGAATTTGCTACGAGCTTTCGTTTTCAATTACGAGCGTGTCGATATATTGCAGGACTCAATCGAACATCCGATTAAAAAGTTATTGTCGTTTGAATTTGCTAGGAGCATCTGTTTTCAGTATGGAGCATCACGAGATACTACGGGACAGAATCAGACATCCGAGTTAAAAGTTATTGTCGTTTGAATTTGCTACGAGCTTTCGTTCTCAATTACGAGTGTCTCGATATACTACGAGACACAATCGGCCATCCGAGTAAAAAGTTATTGTCGTTTGAATTTGCTCAAAGCATCTGTTTTCAATTTCGAGCGTCTCGATATATTATAGGACTCAATCGGACATCCGAGTTAAAAGTTATTGTCGTTTGAATTTGCTACGGGTTTCCGTATTCAATTACGAGCGTATTCATATATTACGGGATTGAATCGGACATCCGAGTAAAAAGTCATTGTCGTTTGCATTTGCTACGAGCTTCCATTTTAAATTTCGAGTGTCTCGATATATTACGGGACTCAATCGCATTCAAGTAAAAAGTTATTGTCTTTAGAATTTGCTACGAGGTTCCGTTTTCAATTACGAGCCTCTCAATATATTACGGGACTTAATCGAACATCCGAGTAAAAGTTATTCTCGTTAGAATTTGCTCAGAGCTTCCGTTTTCAATTTCAAGCGTCTCGATATATTACAAGACTCAATCGAACATCCGAGTTAAAAGTTATTGTCATTTGAATTTGCTACGAGCTTCCGTTCTCAATTACGAGTGTCTCAATATATTACGGGATTCATTCGTACATCTGAGTAAAAAGTTATTGTCCTGCGATTATGGTCAAAGCTTCTGTTTTCAATTTCGAGTGTCTCAATATATTACGGGACTTAATCGGACGTCCAAGTTAAAAGTTAATGTGGTTTGCATTTGCAACGAGCTTCCGTTTTCAATTTCGAGCGTCTCGATATATTACGAGACTCAATCGGACATTTGAGAAAAACATTATTGTCTTTTGATTTTGCTCAGACCTTCTGTTCTGAATTTTGAGCGTCTCAATATACTACGGGACACAATCGGACATTCGAGTAAAACGTTATTGTCATTTTAATTTTCTGAGAGCTTCTTTTTCAATTTCGAGCATCTCGATATATTACAGGACTCAATCAGACATTCGAGTTAAATGTCAATGTCGTTTGAATTTGCTACGAGCTTCTGTTTTCAATTACGAGCGTCTTGATATACTACGTGAGACAATCGGACATCCGAGTTAAAAATTATTGTCGTTTGAATTTCCTAGGAGCTTCTGTTTTCAATTTGGAGCATCTAGATATATTACAGGACTCAATCGGACATCCGTGTAAAAAGTTATTTTCGTTTGAATTTGCTGCGAGCTTCCGTTTTCAATTACGAGTGTCTCGATATATTACGGGACTTAATCGGACATCCAAGTAACAAGTTATTGTCGTTAGAATTAACTCAGAGCTTCCGTTTTCAATTTCGTGCGTCTCGATATATCACAAGACTCAATCGAACATCCAAGTTAAAAGTTATTGTCGTTTGAATTTGCTACGAGCTTCTGTTTTCAATTAAGAGCGTCTCGATATATTACGGGACTTAATCGGACATCCAAGTTAAAAGCTATTGTCGTTTGAATTTGCAACGAGTTTCCGTTTTCAATGACGAGCGTCTCGATATACTACGGGACTCAATCGAACATCCGAGTAAAAAGTTATTATGGTTGGAATTTGGGACGAGCTTCCATTTTCTATTATGAGCGTCTCAATATATTACGGGACTCAATCGGGCATCCAAGTAAAAGGTTATTGTCGTTAGAATTTGCTCAGAGCTTTCGTTTTCAATTACGAGCGACTCGATATATTACGGGATTCAGTCGGTCATCCAAGTTAAAAGTTATTGTGGTTTGCATTTTCTACGAGTTTTCGTTTTCATTTACGAGCGTCTCGATATATTAGAGGACTCAATCGGACATCCGAGTTAAATGTTATTGTTGTTTGAAATTGCTACAAGCTTTCGTTTTCAATATGGAGCATCTCGATATACTACTGGACACAATCGGACATTCGAGTAAAAAGTTATTGTCTTTTGAATTTGCTCAGAGCTTCTGTTTTCAATTTCAAGTGTCTCAATATATTACTTGTAGATGAAATTGCTTTTGATGTTTTGATGATGATCATGATGATATGATGCAATTGATGTAAATGGGCTTTTCAAGATTAAATTCAAGACAATACTTCAAGATTACAAGTCACAGCATCAAGATGATCACTAGTATAATAGGAAGGGAATTCCTAATTGAATTAGCAAAAGGTTTGGCCAAGTAATTTAAATTAAAAAGTGTTTTACAAAGGTTTTACTCTCTGGTAATCGATTACCAGAGGATGTAATCGATTACCAGTGGCCAAATATGTTTTATAACAGCTAATAAAATTTGAATTCGAAATTTTAGACTGTGTAATCGATTACGCAATTTTGGTAATCGATTACCAGCAGTTAATAAACGTTTTAATTCAAATTTTAAAAGTTGTAATCGATTACACAATTCCTGTAATTGATTACCAGACAGGATTTTCAGAAAAATAATTCTAAGAGTCACAACTTTTCAAAGGCTTTTATTCTTGACCACCAATGGTCTATATATATGTGACTTAAACACGAATTTGCTCAGAGTTTTTCAGAACAACAAGTGTTTATCCTCTCAAAGAGCAAAATCATTTTATCCTCTTAAGAATTCCTTGGCCAATTCAATTGCAATTCATTAAGGAATTATTTGAGTGCTCAATCTGTAAAATCCATCTCTTTCTAGAGAGATTTATTCTTCTTCTTCTTCTCATTCTCTAAGGGATTAAGAGACCGTGAGTCTCTTGTTGTAAAGGGATTCTAAACACAAAGGAAGCATTGTCCTTGTGTGTTTAGAACTTGTAAAAGGAATTTACAAGATAGTGGAACTCTCAAGCGGGTTGCTTGGGGACTGGACGTAGGCACAAAGGTGTGGCCGAACCAGTATAAATCTGAGTTTGCACTTTCTCTTCCCTTAATCTCCTTTATTTATTATTGCTTTATATTCATATTCAAATTGTTTTATTTGAATTAATATTTAAGAAGATTGTCATTAAGGGAATTCATATCTTGAATAAAAAGTGAAATAGATTTTTAATTGGGGAAGTAGTTTGGAATATCTTAATTCAACCCCCCTTCTTAAGATATCTGAGGCCACTTGTCTAACAAGTGGTATCAGAGCTTCATTCTTGTATAAAGTTTAGAAGCTTCAAGAAAAAGATGGCCTCAGAAAATTCCTTATTTCCAGAAGGGAATTCTATCAATAGACCTCCAATCTTTAATGGAGAGGGTTACCACTACTGGAAAACCCGAATGCAAATTTTTATTGAGGCAATAGATCTAAATATCTGGGAAGCCATAGAAATAGGGCCTTATATACCCACCACAGTAGAAAGAGTTGCAATAGATGGTAGTTCATCAAGTGAAAGCATAACCATAGAAAAACCTAGAGATAGATGGTCTGAAGAGGATAGAAAACGAGTACAATACAACTTAAAAGCCAAAAACATAATAACATCTGCCCTGGGAATGGATGAATATTTCAGGGTTTCAAATTGTAAGAGTGCTAAGGAAATGTGGGACACTCTTCGATTAACACATGAAGGAACTACAGATGTTAAAAGATCTAGGATAAATGCACTAACTCATGAGTATGAATTATTTAGAATGAATGCAAATGAAAATATTCAAAGCATGCAAAAGAGATTTACACATATAGTAAATCATCTAGCAGCCTTAGGCAAAGAATTTCAAAATGAAGATCTCATAAACAAGGTGTTAAGATGTTTAAGTAGAGAAAGGCAACCCAAAGTAACAGCCATTACTGAGTCAAGAGATTTGTCTAATATGTCCCTTGCCACTTTATTTGGAAAGTTGCAGGAACACGAGATGGAACTATTGAGATTACATCAACATGAAGAAAATGACAAGAAAAAGAAAGGAATTGCTCTTAAAGCATCATCCTCAATTCAAGAAGAGGTATATGTTGAACAACCCCCTGGTTTTGAAATTCCTGATAAACCAAACCATGTTTATAAATTACAAAAGGCTCTTTATGGTTTGAAACAAGCCCCTAGGGCGTGGTATGAATGCTTAAGCAATTTTCTTCAAGAAAAAGAATTCTCTAGAGGTAAAGTGGATACCACATTGTTCATAAAGAGAAAGAATAATGATATTTTGTTGGTTCAAATATATGTTGATGATATAATTTTTGGATCCACTAATGATTCATTGTGCAAGGAGTTTTCCCTTGATATGCAAAGTGAATTTGAAATGTAAATGATGGGAGAACTAAAGTACTTTCTGGGATTACAAATCAAGCAAACTCAAGAAGGTATATTCATCAATCAATCCAAGTACTGCAAGGAATTGATCAAAAGATTTGGGATGGATAGTGCAAAACACATGTCCACACCTATGAGCACTAGTTGTTACTTAGATAAAGATGAATCTGGTCAGTCTATAGACATAAAACAATATCGAGGTATGATCGGATCTCTTCTTTATTTATCTGCTAGTAGACCTGATATTATGTTTAGTGTATGCATGTGTGCTAGGTTTCAATCCAACCCCAAACAATCACATTTAAGTGCAGTAAAGGGAATCATGAGATATCTATTAGGAACAATCAATTTAGGATTATGGTATCCTAAGAATTCAACATGTAACTTAATAGGATATTCTGATTCTGATTTTGCCGGATCTAAAACTGATAGAAAAAGTACAAGTGGAACTTGTCAATTTATTGGATCGGCTCTTATCTCATGGCATAGTAAGAAACAAAACAGTGTTGCTTTATCTACTGCTGAAGTGGAGTATATCTCTGCCGGTAGTTGTTGTGCACAGATTTTATGGATGAAGCAACAATTATCTGACTATGGCATCATTCTTGATCGCATACCTATTAAGTGTGATAATACTAGTGCCATAAATCTATCCAAAAACCCAGTTCAACACTTTAGAACTAAACATATAGAGATTAGACACCACTTTCTTAGAGATCATGTCCTAAAGGGAGATTGTGTATTAGAGTTTGTTGATACTAAGAATCAACTTGCTGATATTTTCACAAAACCTCTCCCCAAGGAAGTGTTCTTCTCTATTAGAAGAGAATAAGGTCTCTTAGATGTAAGAGATTTAGAAAAATAGGGATTGATTGGTTGATTGATTGATTGATTGATTGATTTACTCTTATTTATTGTTTGTAGATTAATTTGTTTGTTTGATCTTGATTGAATTCTTGTTTTTATGATAGAATTTATGATTTCTTGTGTATATAATAATTGAATGATTGAATTTAGTGTATTAGTAGTGAAAATTAATCATATAGGATGTATTTTAGCATAAACATAGATATTCTCTTAAGAAACTAGCCTAGGATAGGCTCTGGTAATCGATTACAACATCCTGTAATCGATTACCAGTAGGCTTATTGGTCCTGTAATCGATTACCAATACTTGTAATCGATTACAATACGTCATCTTCTATAAATACTCACGAAATCAGAGCTGCTGCGCAGCCAAAGCCTTCTCCATGTTTTCCTCCATACCTAAAACTTCAAATCTTCGATTCTCACTCAATTCTTCACCAAATCACGTCTCGTAAAGCCCAATCTTCCTCTTTTTCACTCCTCTTTCACTTCCACCGATCAAAATCCACAAAAACTTCATCAAATGGCAGAGCCATCGAAGAAGAGAAAGGGATTATCCTCCACCGCTGCTACTGCTGCCCATCGCCGCCACGGCCCATCCGGAGCACCCACAGCACCTATTCCTCCTTCTTTGTCATCTCCAAGATCATCAACATTGTTTTCATCCGATGATCAGCGTCAACGGTACCTTTCTCAGTTTTCTTCTAGAATAATCTTAGACCTTAAGTACCTAGACGTAGAATTCTTTAATGATGAAACGTTTGATTGCTATCAAGTGTTTCAAAATTCTGGTCTTGTTGATTTCATGTCATTAAAATTGCCATATTATCCTGAACTTGTAAAGGTCTTCTACTGCAATTTAAAAATTCAGGATGGTATTATTATGTCTGAGGTGCATGGTATTTCTATGGTCATTAATCAGTCACTATTCTTTTCTTTGACTCATTTACCTAGTCAAGGTGCACCTTTTGAGGGCACCATTGTTGATGACTGGAAATTCGATTATTCGAGTCATGATGCTTGTCGCATGGTCTGCAATGATCAAGCTGAAATGACCGGTAGATTGCTGGCCGGGTCATAAACATTTGATAATCGCATCATGCACTATATCATTGTTAGGATTTTGCTTCCTCGGTCTTCAAATTTAGCACAAGCCTCTGAGGAGGATTTGATTCTTATGTGGGCTTTTCTTACCGGTCATCAGATCGACTGGGCCCATTTGGTTCGGTACCGAATGCATAAGGCATTACGGGCCAATGCACCTCTTCCTTATCCACATTTGATTACTCTGTTTTTGCGTCATTTTCAAATTCCGCTTGATGATGAATCCTTTGTTCAAGTCAAGCGTTCCTTTGCAATTGGTGCTGGTGCAGTGACCTCCTTTGGGTATCGTAAAGATCGGAATGGTCAATGGCTGAAGAAGGATGTACTCCCTCCTCAAGATGAACGTACTCCTTCTCCTCCTCCTCAACGTGAAGATTCCGCACTCATAAATGAAGTCCTCTTTGAATTACGGGGTCTTCGTTCTTATGTTGGTGACCGCTTCGACTCGTTAGATACACGCTTTGCCGGTATGGACATTCGCCTCACACAACTTGAAGAGGATGTCGGATACATTCGTCAGAGTTTCGATCTTCCACCACCACCACCGTCTTCTTAGATTTTAGTTTCTGATTATAAGTCTTTAATAAGCCGTGTATTTTGGCTGGTTAAGTTTCTTAGAGTTTCAATTATTACGTTAAGTAATTTCCTTATTTATCTTGTGGTATTAAGATTTCAGACTTTTTCTGCTTTGACATTGTGTGGTTGTTGACATTTTGAGTTATTTGGATTCTGGATTGATCATTTCGTGTTTGTGAGTTTGGATGGTTATGCTTTATACTCTGATCTTTATATCTTTCTACTCCATTGTTATATCTGTGTTGATTCCCTAGTTCTTTGGCTTTTTGATGTTGCCAAAGGGGGAGAAAAGGTTGGTTGTAGAAAAAGCTTAACAACCTTAGAAATCAAGTGATCATAAATTCCGAAATATAGGGGGAGTAAACACACATTTTATCTAAATACAATTGTTTGTTGCTTGCTTGAATCTTGATTTCAGGTATTGTATTGTTATCATCAAAAAGGGGGAGATTGTAGATGCAATTGCTTTTGATGTTTTGATGATGATCATGATGATATGATGCAATTGATGTAAATGGGCTTTTCAAGATTAAATTCAAGACAATACTTCAAGATTACAAGTCACAGCTTCAAGATGATCACTAGTATAATAGGAAGGGAATTCCTAATTGAATTAGCAAAAGGTTTGGCCAAGTAATTTAAATTAAAAAGTGTTTTACAAAGGTTTTACTCTCTGGTAATCGATTTCCAGAGGATGTAATCGATTACCAGTGGCCAAATATGTTTTATAACAGCTACTAAAATTTGAATTCGAAATTTTAGACTGTGTAATCGATTACGCAATTTTGGTAATCGATTACCAGCAGTTAAGAAATGTTTTAATTCAAATTTTAAAAGCTGTAATCGATTACACAATTCCTGTAATCGATTACCAGACAGGATTTTCAGAAAAATAATTCTAAGAGTCACAACTTTTCAAAGGCTTTTATTCTTGACCACCAATGGTCTATATATATGTGACTTAAACACGAATTTGCTCAGAGTTTTTCAGAACAACAAGTGTTTATCCTCTCAAAGAGCAAAATCATTTTATCCTCTTAAGAATTCCTTGGCCAATTCAATTGCAATTCATTAAGGAATTATTTGAGTGCTCAATCTGTAAAATCCATCTCTTTCTAGAGAGATTTATTATTCTTCTTCTTCTCATTCTCTAAGGGATTAAGAGACCGTGAGTCTCTTGTTGTAAAGGGATTCTAAACACAAAGGAAGGATTGTCCTTGTGTGTTTAGAACTTGTAAAAGGAATTTACAAGATAGTGGAACTCTCAAGCGGGTTGCTTGGGGACTGGACGTAGGCACAAGGGTGAGGCCGAACCAGTATAAATCTGAGTTTGCACTTTCTCTTCCCTTAATCTCCTTTATTTATTATTGCTTTATATTCATATTCAAATTGTTTTATTTGAATTAATATTTAAGAAGATTGTCATTAAGGGAATTCATAACTTGAATAAAAAGGGAAATAAATTTTTAATTGGGGAAGTAGTTTGGAATATCTTAATTCAACCCCCCTTCTTAAGATATCTGAGGCCACTTGTCTAACATTACTCGACTCAATCAGACATCGAAGTTAAAATTTATTGTCATTTGAATTTGCTACGAGATTCAGTTTTCAATTACGAGCATCTCAATATATTGCAGGACTAAATCGGACATCCGAATAAAAGGTTATTGTCTTTAGAATTTGCTCAAAGCTTCCGTTTTCAATTACGAGCGTCTCGATATATTACAGGATTCATTCGGACATCCGAGTTAAAAGTTATTGCGGTTTGCATTTGCTTCGAGTTTTCGTTTTCAATTACGAGCGTCTCAATATATTACAAGACTCAATTAGACATCTGAGTTAAAAGTTATTGTCGTTTGAATTTGGCACGAGCTTCCGTTTTCAAGAACGAGCGTCTCGATATACTACGGGACGCAATCGGATATCCGAGTAAAAAGTTATTATCGTTTGAATTTGCTCAGAGACTCTGTTTTAAATTTCGAGAGTCCCGATATATTACGGGACTCAATCCGACATCTGAGTTAAAAGTTATTGTCATTTGAATTTTCTCAGAGCTTCTGTTCTGAATTTCGAGTGTCTCGATATACTACGGGACTCGATCGGACATCAGAGTAAAAAGTTACTGTCGTTAGAATTTGCTCAAAGCTTCCGTTTAAAATTACGAGTGTTTCGATATATTACGGGATTCATTCGGACATCTGAGTAAAAAGTTATTGTCGTTAGAATTTGCTAAGAGCTTATGTTTTCAGTTTTGAGCGTCTCGATATATTACGAGACTTTATCGGACATTCGAGTTAAAAGTTTTTGTGGTTTGCATTTGCTACGAACTTCCGTTTACAATTTCGAGAATCTCGATATATTGCTTCTATTTTTAATTTCGAGTGTGACGATATACAACGGGACACAATTGGACATCCAAGTAAAAAGTTATTGTCATTTTAATTTTCTCGGAACTTCTGTTTTCAATTTCAAGCGTCTCGATATTTTACGGGATTCATTCGGACATCCGAGTTAAAAGTTATTGTGGTTTACATTTTCTTTGAGCTTCCATTTTCAATTTCAAGTGTCTCGATATATAATGGGAGTCAATCAGACATTCGAGTTAAAAGTTAATGTCGTTTGAATTTTCTACGAGTTTCTGTTTTCAATTACATGCATCTCAATATATTACTGGACTCAATCGGACATCCGAGTAAAAAGTTATTGTCATTTGCATTTGCTTAGAGGTTCTGTTTTCAATTTCGAGCGTCTCGATATATTACAACACTCAATCGGACATCCGAGTTAAAAGTTATTGTCGTTTGAATTTGCTACGAGCTTCCGTTTTCAATTACGAGCGTCTTCATATATTAGGGATTGAATCGGACATCCGAGTAAAAAGTTATTGTCGTTAGAATTTGCTATGACCTTCCGTTTTCAATTTCAAGCGTCTCGATATTTTGCGGGATTCATTCAGACATCCGAGTTAAAAGTTATTGTGGTTTGCATATGCTTTGAGCTTCCATTTTCAATTTCAAGTGTCTCGATATATTATAGGACTCAATCAGACATTTGAGTTAAAAGTTAATGTCGTTTGAATTTTCTACGAGTTTCCGTTTTCAATTACATGCATCTCAATATATTACTGGACTCAATCGGACATCCGAGTAAAAAGTTATTGTCATTTGCATTTGCTTAGAGGTTTTGTTTTCAATTTCGAGCGTCTTGATATATTACAACACTCAATCGGATATTCGAGTTAAAAGTTATTGTTCTTTGAATTTGCTACGAGCTTCCATTATCAATTACGAGTGTCTCAATATATTATGGGACTATATCGAACATTCGAGTAAAAAGTTATTGTCGTTAGAATTTTCTACGAGCTTCCATTTTCAATTATAAGCATCTCAATATATTACAGGACTCAATCGAACATCCGAGTCACAAGATATTGTCGTTAGAATTTGCTCAGAGCTTCTGATTTCAATTTCGATCGTCTCAATATATTAGGAGACTTAATCGGACATCCGAGTTAAAAGTTATTGTGGTTTTCATTTGCTACGAGCTTCCGTTTTCAATTTCGAGCATCACGATATATTACGGGACTTAATCAGACATCGAAGTAAAAAGTTATTGTCGTTAGAATTTGCTATGAGGTTCCGTTTTCAATTACGAGCGTCTCGATATTTTACAGGACTAAATCGGACATCTGAGTTAAATATTATTGTTGTTTGAATTTGCTACGAGCTTCCGTTTTCAATTACGAGCGTCTCGATATACAACTGGACCAAATCGGACATCCGAGTAAAAAGTTATTGTCATTTGAATTTGCTACGAGCTTCCGTTTTCAATTACGAGCGTCTCGATATACTACTAGACAAAATTGGACATCCGAGTAAAAAGTTATTGTCGTTTGAATTTGCTCAGAGCTTATGTTTTCAATGTCAAGTGTCTCGATATATTACTAGACTCACTCAGACAACCTAGTTAAAAGTTATTGTCGTTCGAATTTGCTACGAGCTTCAGTTTTAAATTACGAGCGTCTCAATATAATACGGGACTCAATCGGACATCCAAGTAAAAAGTCAATTTCGTTAGAATTTGCTCAGAGCTTCCCTTTTGAATTACAAGCGTCTCGATATATTACGGGATTCAGTCGGGCATCCGAGTTAAAAGTTATTGCGGTCTAGATTGGCTACGAGTTTCCATTTTCAATTATGAGCGTCTCGATATATTACAGGACTCAATCAGACATCCGAGTTAAATGTTAATGTTGTTTGAATTTGCTACGAGCGTCCGTTTTCAATTGAGAGGGTCTCGATATACTACTGGACACAATCAGACATCCGAGTTAAATGTTAATGTTGTTTGAATTTGCTACGAGCGTCCGTTTTCAATTCCGAGGGTCTCGATATACTACTGGACACAATCGGACATCCGAGTTAAAAGTTATTGCGGTTTGCATTTGCTACGAGTTTCCGTTTTCAATTACAAGCGCCACAATATATTACAGGAATCAATCAGACATCCAAGTTAAAAGTTATTGTCGTTTGAATTTGCCACGAGCTTTCGTTTTCAAGTACGAGCGTCTTAATATACTATGGGACGCAATCAGACATTCGAGTAAAAAGTTATTATCGTGTGAATTTGCTCAGAGCATCTGTTTTCAATTTCGAGAGTCTCGATGTATTACAGGACTCAATCCGACATCCGAGTTAAAAGTTATTGTCGTTTGAATTTTCTCAGAGCTTCTCTTTTTAATTTCGAGCGTCACGATATACTACGGGACACAATCGGACATCCGAGTAAAAAGTTATTGTCGTTAGAATTTGCTAAGAGCTTATGTTTTCAATTTTCGAGTGTCTCGATATACTACGGGACTCAATCAGACATCTATGTAAAAAGTTATTGTCATTAGAATTTGCTCAGAGCTTTAGTTTTAAATTACGAGTGTCTCGATATATTACGGGATTCATTCAGACATCCGAGTAAAAAGTTATTGTCGTTAGATTTTGGTCAGAACATTTATTCTGAATTTTGAGCGTCTCGATATACTTCGGGACGCAATCGGACATTCGAGTAAAAAGTTATTATCGTTTGAATTTGCTCAGAGCTTTTGTATTCAATTTTGAGCATCTCGATATATTACGGGACACAATTGGACATCCGAGTAAAAAGTTATTGTGGTTTGCATTTGCTACGAGCTTCCATTTTCAATTTCGAGCATCTCGATATATTACGGAACACAATCGGACATCTGAGTAAAAAGTTATCGTTGTTTGAATTTTCACAGAGTTTTTATTATCAATGTCGAGCGTCTCGATATATTACGGGACTCAATCCGACATCCGAGGTAAAAGTTATCATCGTTTGAATTTGCTCAAAGCTTCTGTTCTGAATCTCGAGCGTCTCGATATACTACAGGACTCAATCGGACATCCGAATAAAAAGTTATTATGGGTTGAATTTGCTACGAGCTTCCGTTTTCTATTACGAGCGTCTCAATATATTATGGGACTCAATCGAACATCCAAGTAAAAGGTTATTGTCGTTAGAATTTGCTCAGAGCTACCGTTTTCAATTATGAGCGTCTCGATATATTACGGGATTTAGTCAGTCATCTGAGTTAAAACTTATTGCGGTTTGCATTTGCAACGAGTTTTCGTTTTCATTTACGAGCGTCTCGATATATTACAGGACTCAATCGGACATCCGAGTTATATGTTATTGTTGTTTGAAATTGCTACATGCTTCCGTTTTCAATATGGAGCATCTCGATATACTACTGGACACAATCGGACATTCGAGTAGAAAGTTATTGTCGTCTGAATTTGCTCAGGGCTTCTGTTTTCAATTTCAAGTGTCTCAATATATAACTGGACTCAATCGGACATCGAAGTTAAAAGTTATTGTCATTTGAATTTGCTATGAGCTTCAGTTTTCAATTACGAGCGCCACAATATATTACAGGGCTTAATCGGACATCCGAGTAAAAAGTTATTGTCGTTAGAATTTGCTCAGAGCTTCTGTTTTCAATTAGGAGCGTCTCGATATATTATAGGATTCATCCGAATTAAAAGTTATTGCGGTTTGCTTTTGCTTCGAGTTTTCATTTTCAATTACGAGTGTCTCAATATATTACTGGACTCAATCAGACATCCGAGTTAAAATTTATTGTCGTTTGAATTTGCTCAGAGCTTCTATTCTGAATTTCGAGTGTCTCGATATACTACGGGACTCAATCGGACATCAGAGTAAAAAGTTACTGTCGTTAGAATTTGCTTAAAGCTTCCATTTAAAATTACGAGTGTTTCAATATATTATGGGTTTCATTCGGACATCCGAGTAAAACGTTATTGTCGTTAGAATTTGCTAAGAGCTTATGTTTTCAGTTTTGAGCGTCTCGATATATTACGGGACTTTATCGGACATCCAAGTTAAAAGTTATTGTGGTTTGCATTTGCTACGAGCTTCCGTTTTCAATTTCGAGCATCTCGATATATTACGAGACTCAATCGGACATCCGAATAAAAATTTATTGTCGTTTGATTTTTCTCAGAGCTTCTATTTTTAATTTCGAGCGTGACGATATACAACGGGACACAATTGGACATCCGAGTAAAAAGTTATTGTCGTTTGAATTTGCTCAGAGCTTCTATTTTCAATGTCGAGCGTCTCGATATATTACAGGACTCAATCAGACATTTGAGTTAAAATTTATTGTCGTTTGAATTTGCTATGAGCTTCCGTTTTCAATTATGAGCATCTCGATATATTACGGGACACAATCGGACATCCGAGTAAAAAGTTATTGTCGTTTGAATTTGCTAGGAGCATCTTTTTTCAATATGGAGCTGCTCGATATATTACGGGACACAATCAGACATCCGAGTTAAAAGTTATTGTCGTTTGAATTTGTTACAAGTTTTCGTTTTCAATTACGAGTGTCTTCATATATTACGGGACTGAATCGGATAGCCGAGTAAAAAGTTATTGTCATTAGAATTTGCTGCGAGCTTCCATTTTCAATTACGAGCGTCTCAATATATTACGGGACTTAATCGGACATCTGAGTAACAAGTTATTGTCGTTTGAATTTGCTCAGAGCTTCCATTTTCAATTTCGAGCGTCTCGATATATTACAAGACTCAATCGAACATTCGAGTTAAAATTTATTTTCGTTTGAATTTTCTACGAGCTTTCGTTTTCAATTAAGAGAGTCTCGATATAGTACAGGACTCAATCGGACATCCGAGTTAAAAGTTATTGTCGTTTGAATTTGCAACAAGCTTCTGTTTTCAATGACGAGCGTCTCGATATACTAGGGGACACAATCGAGCATCCGAGTAAAAAGTTATTGTCGTTTGAATTTGCTAGGAGCTTCTATTTTCAATTTGGAGCATCTCGATATATTATGGGACACAATTGGACATTCAAGTAAAAAGTTATTGTCATTTGAATTTGCTCAGAGTTTCTGTTTTCATTTTCGAGCATCTCGATATATTACAACACTCAATCGGATATTCGAGTTAAAAGTTATTTTTGTTTGAATTTGCTACGAGCTTCCATTTTCAATTACGAGCGTCTCAATATATTACAGGACTCAATCGAACATCCGAGTAAAAAGTTATTGTCGTTAGAATTTGCTACGAGGTTTCGTTTTCAATTACGAGTCTCTCAATATATTACGGGACTTAATCAGACATCCGAGTAAAAAGTTATTGTCGCTAGAATTTGCTCAGAGCTTCCGTTTTCAATTTCAAGCGTCTCGATATATTATAATCCTCAATCGAACATCCGAGTTAAAAGTTATTGTCATTTGAATTTGCTACGAGCTTCCGTTTTCAATTACGAGCGTCTCGATATATTACAGGACTCAATCGGACATCCCAGTTAAAAGTTATTGTCTTTTGAGTTTGCAATGAGCTTCTGTTTTCAATTGCGAGCGTCTTGATATACTACGGGATACAATCGAACATCAGAGTAAAAAGTTATTGTCGTTTTGAATTTGCTAGGAGCTTCTGTTTTCAATTTGGAGCATCTCGATATATTATGGGACACAATCAGATATTCGAGTTAAAAGTTATTGTTGTTTGAATTTGCCACGAGATTCCATTTTCAATTACGAGCGTCTCAATATATTACGGGACTCAATTGAACATCTGAGTAACAAGTTATTGTCGTTAGAATTTGCTCAGAGCTTCTGATTTATATTACGAGCGTCTCGATATATTAGGAGACTTAATCGAACATCTGAGTTAATAGTTATTGTGGTTTGCATTTGCTATGAGATTCCGTTTTCAATTTCGAGCATCTCGATATATTACGCGAGTTAATCTGACATCGAAGTAAAAAGTTATTGTCGTTAGAATTTGCTACGAAATTGCATTTTCAATTACGAGCGTCTAAATATATTACGAGACATAATAGGACATCCGAGTAAAAAGTTATTGTCATTTGAATTTGCTTAGAGGTTCTGTTTTCAATTTCGAGCGTCTCGATATATTACAACACTCAATTGGATATCCGAGTTAAAAGTTATTGTCGTTTGAATTTGCTACAAGCTTCCGTTTTCAATTACGAGCATCTTCATATATTAGGGATTGAATCGGACATCCGAGTAAAAAGTTATTGTCGTTAGAATTTGCTCAGACCTTCCGTTTTCAATTTCAAGCGTCTCGATATTTTACGGAATTCATTCGGACATCCGAGTTAAAAGTTATTGTGGTTTGCATTTGCTTTGAGCTTCCATTTTCAATTTCAAGTGTCTCGATATATTACAGGACTCAATCAGACATTTGAGTTAAAAGTTAATGTCGTTTGAATTTTCTACGAGTTTCCGTTTTCAATTACATGCATCTCAATATATTACTGGACTCAATCGGACATCCGAGTAAAAAGTTATTGTCATTTGCATTTGCTTAGAGGTTCTGTTTTCAATTTCGAGGGTCTCGATATATTACAACACTCAATCGGATATTCGAGTTAAAAGTTATTGTTGTTTGAATTTTCTACGAGCTTCCATTTTCAATTACGAGTGTCTCAATATATTATGGGACTATATCGAACATCCGAGTAAAAAGTTATTGTCGTTAGAATTTGCTACGAGCTTCCATTTTCAATTATAAGCGTCTCAATATATTACAGGACTCAATCGAACGTCCGAGTCACAAGATATTGTCGTTAGAATTTGCTCAAAGCTACTGATTTCAATTTCGAGCGTCTCGATATATTAGGAGACTTAATCGGACATGCGAGTTAAAAGTTATTGTGGTTTTCATTTGCTACGAGCTTCCGTTTTCAATTTTGAGCATCACGATATATTACGGGACTTAATCAGACATTGAAGAAAAAAGTTATTGTCATTAGAATTTGCTATGAAGTTCCGTTTTCAATTACGAGCATCTTGATATATTACAGGACTAAATCGGACATCCGAGTTAAATGTTATTGTTGTTTGAATTTGCTACGAGCTTCAGTTTTAAATTATGAGCGTCTCAATATAATACGGGACTCAATCGGACATCCAAGTAAAAAGTTATTTTCGTTAGAATTTGCTCAGAGCTTCTCTTTTGAATTACGAGCATCTCGATATATTACGGGATTCAGTCGGACATCCAAGTTAAAAGTTATTGCGGTTTGCATTGGCTACGAGTTTCCATTTTCAATTATGAGAGTCTCGATATATTACAGGACTCAATCGGACATCCGAGTTAAATGTTAATGTTGTTTGAATTTGCTACGAGCGTCCGTTTTTAATTACGAGGGTCTCGATATACTACTGGACACAATCGGACATCCGAGTTAAATGTTAATGTTGTTTGAATTTGCTACGAACGTCCGTTTTCAATTCCGAGGGTCTCGATATACTACTTGACACAATCGGACATCCGAGTTAAAAGTTATTGCGATTTGCATTTGCTTCGAGTTTCCGTTTTCAATTACAAGCGCCTCAATATATTACAGGACTCAATCAGACATCCAAGTTAAAAGTTATTGTCGTTTGAATTTGCCACGAGCTTTCGTTTTCAAGTACGAGCGTCTCAATATACTATGGGACGCAATCAGACATCCGTGTAAAAAGTTATTATCGTGTGAATTTGCTCAGAGCATCTGTTTTCAATTTCGAGAGTCTCGATATATTACGGGATTCAATCTGACATCCGAGTTAAAAGTTATTGTCGTTTGAATTTGCTCAAAGCTTCTGTTTTTAATTTCAAGCATCATGATATACTACGGGACACAATCGGACATCCGAGTAAAACGTTATTGTCGTTAGAATTTGCTAAGAGCTTATGTTTTCAATTTTCGAGTGTCTCGATATACTACGGGACTCAATCGGACATCTATGTAAAAAGTTATTGTCGTTAGAATTTGCTCAGAGCTTTAGTTTTAAATTACGAGTGTCTCGATATATTACGGGATTCATTTGGACATCCAAGTAAAAAGTTATTGTCGTTAGATTTTGGTCAGAACTTCTATTCTGAATTTTGAGCGTCTCGATATTCTACGGGACACAATCGGACATTCGAGTAAAAAGTTATTGTCGTTTGAATTTGCTCAGAGATTCTGTTTTCAATTTCGATCGTCTCGATTTACTACGGGACACAATCGGGCATCCGAGTAAAAAGTTATTATCGTTTGAATTTGCTCAGAGCTTCTGTATTCAATTTTGAGCGACTCGATATATTACGGGACACAATCGGACATCCGAGTAAAACGTTATTGTGGTTTGCATTTGCTACGAGCTTCCGTTTTCAATTTCGAGCATCTCGATATATTACGAGACTCAATCGGACATCCGAGTAAAAAGTTATTGTCGTTTGATTTTGCTCAGAGCTACTGTTTTTAATTATGAGCGTCACGATATACAACGGGACACAATCGGACATCTGAGTAAAAAGTTATTGTCGTTTGAATTTGCTCAGAGCTTCTGTTTTCAATGTCGAGCGTCTCGATATATTACAGGACTCAATCAGACATCTGAGTTAAAAGTTATTGTCGTTTGAATAAGCTATGAGCTTCCGTTTTCAATTACGAGCGTCTCGATATATTACGGGACAGAATTGGACATCCGAGTAAAAAGTTATTGTCGTTTGAATTTGCTAGGATGTTCTATTTTCAGTATGGAGCTTCTCAATATATTACTGGACTCAATCGGACGTCCGAGATAAAAGTTATTGTCGTTTGAATTTCCTATTGTGGAAGCAAAGCTTCATGATGAATCAAGAATGATTCAAAGGTGTTTTGATGATAACAATGAGGACAACAAAAGATGATGACAAAAGTGATGAACAAAAAGCTCAAGTGAATCAAAGAACATCCATCTCAAGAGAATCAAGAACAAGTCAAGAGTTCAAGAATCAAAATTCAAGATTCAAGATCTCAAGACTCAAGATTCAAGAATGAAGAAAAGACTCAATCAAGATAAGTATTAAAAAGTTTTTTCAAAACTTTGAATAGCACATGAGTTTTTGACAAAACCTTTACCAAAGAGTTTTTACTCTCTGGTAATCGATTACTATAATGTTGTAATCGATTACCAGTAGCAAAATAAGTTTGAAAATGTTTTCAAACTGAATTTACAACGTTCCAAATATTTTCAAAAGGCTGTAATCGATTACAATGTTTTGGTAATCGATTACCAGTGTCCTTGAACGTTGAAATTCCAATTTAAATATGAAGAGTCACATTGTTTCACTCAAAAGCTTTGTGTAATCGATTACACATATTTGGTAATCGATTACCAGTGTTTGTTTCTGAAAAATCTAAAGATGTAACTCTTCAAAAAGGTTTTGACTTTTTCAAATGGGTTTTAAGTTTTTCTAAAAGTTATAACTCTTCTGAGTGGTCTTCTTGACCAGACATGAAGAGTCTATAAAAGCAAGGCTTTGTTTTGCATTTTGAATTAATCATTTTCCAATCTTTCTAACAATCTCATACAATCCTTTACAAGCCTTGAATCTCTTTGAACTTCTTCTTCTTCTTTGTACCAAAAGCTTTCTGAAGTTTTCTGGTTTTCTAAACCTTGAAAACTTGTGCTATTCATCTTTTCATTCTCTTCTCCCTTTGGCAAAAAGAATTCGCCAAGGACTAACCGCCTGAATTCTTTTTGTGTCTTTCTTCTCTCTTTTCCAAAAGAACAAGGGACTAACCGCCTGAATTCTTTTGTGTCTCCCTTCTCCCTTGTCAAAGAATTCAAAACGACACAGTCTAAGAATTCTTTTGATTCTTCCCATTCCCTAATACAAAAGCGTTCAAAGGTTTAACCGCCTGAGAATTCTTTTGTATCCCTATTCACAAAGTATCAAAGGTGTAACAGCCTGAGATCTTTGTCTTAACACATTGGAGGGTACATCCTTTGTGGTACAAGTAGAGGGTACATCTACTTGGGTTTGACTGAGAACAAGAGAGGGCAAATCTCTTGTGGATCAGTTCTAGTGGAGGGTACATCCACTAGGTTCAAAGAGAACAAGGGAGGGTACATCCCTTGTGGATCTTTGCTTGTAAATGGATTTTTACAAGGTTGAAAGAAATCCCAAGGATCGCAGGTCGCTTGGGGGCTGGAGGTAGGCACGAATTGTTGCCGAACCAGTATAAAAACTCTTGTGTGTTTGTTTCCTTCTTCCCTACTCTTTTACTTTCCGCTGTGCATTTAATTCCCGCTTTTACTTTCTGTTAAGTTTCTCTTCTACTCCATATTCTCTTAACAATTTAGTAAAAGCCTTAAAAGAGTAATTTTTAATTGGTAAAGTTTTAGGAATAATTAATTCAACCCCCCCCCCTTCTTAATTATTTTGAGGCCACTCGATCCAACACCTATGAGCTTCAGTTTTCAATTACGAGCGTCTCAATATATTGCGGGACTCAATCGGACATATGAGTAAAAAGTTATTTTCTTTAGAATTTGCTCAGAGCTTCCGTTTTCAATTACGAGCATCTCGATATATTACGGGATTCATTTGGACATCCGAGTAAAATGTTATTGTCGTTAGATTTTGGTCAGAGCTTCTGTTTTCAATTTGGAGCATCTCGATATATTACGGGACACAATCGGACATCCAAGTTAAAAGTTATTGTGGTTTGCATTTGCTACGAGCTTTCGTTTTCAATTTCGAGCATCTCGATATATTACGAGACTCAATCGGACATCCGAGTAAAAAGTTATTGTCGTTTCATTTTACTCAGACCTTCTATTCTGAATTTTGAGTGTCTCGATATACTACGGGACACAATCGGACATCCGAGTAATATGTTATTGTCGTTTGAATTTGCTCAAAGCTTCTGATTTCAATGTCAAGCGTCACGATATACTACGGGACACAATTGCACATCCGATTAAAAAGTTATTGTCGTTTGAAATTTCTAAGAGCATCTGTTTTCAATTACGAGCATCTCGATATATTACGGGACTCAATCGGACATCCGAGTAAAAAGTTATTGTCTTTTGAATTTGCTCAAAGCATCTGCTTTAAATTTCGAGCGTCTCGATATAGTACGGGACTCATTCGGACATCCGAGTAAAAAGTTATTCTGGTTTGAATTAGCTACGAGCTAACATTTTCAATTACGAGCGTCTCGATATATTACGTGACTCAGTCGCACATCCGAGTTAAAAGTTATTGTCGTTTGAATTTGCTACAAGCTTCCGCTTTCAATTACGAGCGTGCCGATATACTACGGGACACAACCGGACATCCTAGTAAAAAGTTATTGTCGTTTGAATTTGCTCAAAGCATCTGTTTTCAATTTCGAGTGTCTCAATATATTACCGGACTCAATCTGACGTCCAAGTTAAAAGTTATTGTCGGTTGAATTTGCTCAAAGCTTTTGTTCTGAATTTTGAGCGCCTCGATATACTACTAGACTCAATCAGATATCTGAGTAAAAAGTTATTATGGTTTGAATTTGCAACGAGCTTCCATTTTCAATTACGACCATCTCGATATATTACGGGACTCAATCGCACATCCGAGTTAAAAGTTATTGTCGTTTGAATTTGCTATGAGCTTCCGCTTTCAATTACGAGGGTCTTGACATATTACGGGACTCAATCGGACATCCGAACAAAAAGTTATTGTTGTTAGAATTTTATCAGAGCTTCCGTTTTCAATTACGAGCGTCTCGATATATTATGGGATTCATTCGAGCATTCGAGTTAAAAGTTATTGTGGTTTGCATTTTCTACGAGATTCCATTTTCAATTTCGAGTGACTCGATATATTACGGAACTCAATCGGACATCCGAGTAAAATGTGATTGTCGTTAGAATTTTCTAAGAGCTTGCGTTTTCAATTACGAGTGTCTCGATGTATTACGGGATTCATTCAGACATCTGAGTAAAAAGTTATTGTCGATAGATTTTGGTCAGAGCTTCTGTTCTGAATTTCGATCATCTCGATATACTACGGCTCACAATCGGACTTCCGAATAAAAAGTTATTGTGGTTTGAATTTGCCCAGAGCTTTTGTTTTGAATTTCGAGCGTCTCGATATGTTACGGGACTCAATCAGACATCCGAGTAAAAAGTTATTGTCGTTAGAATATGCTCAGAGCCTCTGTTTTCAATTACGAGTGTCTCGATATATTACGGGATTCATTCGTACATCCGAGTAAAAAGTTATTGTCGTTAGATTTTGGTCAGAGCTTTTGTTTTCAATTTGTAGCATCTCCATACATTCCAGGACACAATCACACATCCGAGTTAAAATTTATTGTGGTTTGCATTTTCTACGAGCTTCCGTTTTAAATTTCGAGCGTCTCGATATATTACAAGACTCAATGGGACATCCGAGTAAAATTTTATTGTCGTTTGATTTTGCTCAGACCTTCTATTCTGAATTTTGAGCGTCTCGATACACTACGGGACATAATCGGACATCCGAGTAATATGTTATTGTCGTTTGAATTTGCTCAAAGCTTCTGATTTCAATGTCGAGCCTCACGATATACTACGAGACAAAATCGGACATCCGAGTAAAAAGTTATGAAATTCTGATACCAGGGGACAGATGTCGTACCGGATGTCACGACATCACGCTTCAGAACATGCAGATTATATGTGTCCGTATGAACAGATTAAACAAGTAAATAACACAAGAGAATTGTTTACCCAGTTCGGTGCAACCTCACCTACATCTGGGGGCTTCCAAGCCAGGGAGGAAATCCACTCTCAATAGTGTTAGTTCAAGGTCTAACAGCCCCTGTTTACAACCTTCTCACCTAACCACTACCCGTGCGATCTCTACCTAAGAGCCACTCTTAGATATGAGAACCTCTGCTCACTCCCTCTCACTCACACTCCCGTGTTTACAATCAAATCAAAGACACACCAGAGATCAACTCTGAACAAAAGAGATCAACTCTACACACTAGAGATCAACTCTAGACACAAGAGATCAACTCTACACACATAGGTCCAACACTTGATGTTAGGGTACCATCAAGGTGGCTCACAAATCACTCAAGTCCCAAAACTCACTAAATAACTCTTCAATCCCGGACTTGGTACAGAACTCGTGCAGCCTCCATGATTATATAGCCGTGTACGATTCTGGGCTGCAACTCCTTGATGCTGGAGGAGATCTATCTTCTTCTGAAAAATCTGCAGTTAAAGAACTAAAAGATAACTTTTGATCTTTTAGTTTGAATCTTTAATCTTTAATCTTTAATCCCTGAACGAACTCTTCTACTTTGAAATTCGAACTTTAATGATCTTTTAATTCGTTCCTAAAGATAGATCTTCTAATCTCTTGCTAACTGCACAATAATCTGTTAAAGATATAACAGATTTATATGTCCAGTATTTTCGGGCCGGATGTCAGGACATCGTGTCCGACATCGTGGATCCTGCAGCTTCACTTCTGCACTTGACTTTTATCTTGCATTGTACAGCAACTCCAGTATTCTCGGGCAGGATGTCAGGACATTGTATCCGACATCGTGGATCCTGCAACTTCACTTCTGCACTTGACTTTTATCTTGCATTGTACAGCAACTCCAGTATTCTCGGGCAGGATGTCAGGACATTGTATCCGACATCGTGGATCCTGCAACTTCACTTCTGCACTTGCCATTTTATCTTGCCTTGTACATTGTGCAGCCCGATCTTATTCCTTGACATAACGTTGGACATCATGTGCAGCAACTCCAGCTTTCCTTCATTGTCTAAGTGCTTATGTTTTAACAAAATCTTAGCCAATCTTTTAAAGCTCAGTAGAGCTAAGCACTAACAATCTCCCCCTTTGGCAAATTTTGTCTAAAACATACTTAGACACTTCCTGAGCAGGTACGAGCAGTTATGCAAGTGGGATCAGCAACTTCCATTATCAGAGTAATCAAGCACAGCGGAAATTCTTCAAGTTGCAGATCTACAAGTCTTCTTCAGGATGTCAAGACATCTCTCGTGACATCAGCTTTTTGCTTCTGCTCCCCCTGTCTTCATGCTTACTGCAGCATCTTCTATCAGCTACTAGTCTTTTCCAGGATGTCGAGACATCTCATGTGACATCCGCTATCTGCTCCCCCTGTCTTCATGCTCTTACTGCAGCATCTTCTAGTAGCTTACAACATTCATCATCAGCAGCAGTCTCCCCCTCAAAAATCATATTCATACAACTCCCCCTCAAGATCATGAATCATGCATACACAGTATCCTCATGAATCATGCATACATCGTATCCTACTATCCTACTGCCATACATCTACATTCAACATAATCATGCATAATAGCAAGCATAATACTATTACTCCCCCTTTTTAGACATAAATTTGGCAAAAGTAGGGTGCATGAAATGAATGTGCAAATATTACAGACCAATAACTAGTAATTGTTCAAGGGACATGCCCCTTTAGCTAATAAAAGTGAAAGCAAACATAAAGGTCTGATGATCATGGGGTGGCTTCAGAATCATCATCTGATTCTGTCTCTTCTGCTGCATCTTCCTCTTCCTCAGCAGCTTCTTCTTCTTCCTCGGCTGCTTCTTCCTCTTCTTCAGCAGCTTCTTCTTCTACTTCAGCTGCTTCACCATCTTCCTCAGCTGCTTCACCATCAATGCCACTTTCTGAGAGCCTTTTGATCAGCCGTTCCAGCTCCATCTTCTTCTCTGTGTTGGCTTTGATGGTTGCTTCCAGCACCTTGCATGTGTCCTTGAGTTCAGCAATCAGAGCATCGTTGGACACAGCACCTGAAGCAGCAGCTTTCCCTGATGTCGAGACAATGTCTGGGACATGTGTCCCCTCAAACAATTTGTAATGCAGGGATAGAAGAGATTCTCTTTTCATCACAGAGTCAGTGTAGTTTAACATATTTGGATGCTGACTCAACATAATGCCACACAATACAGTAGGGAAGGCAATGGGTAATTTGATAGCAAAAGATTCTGAATGCTTAACAGTTTGATCAAAGATATAGTTTCCAAAATTAAATTTGGATTTGGTTCCAACAGCATACAGAAATTTACCCAAACCTGTGGCAACAGTGGAAGTATGATTGGTGGGAACCCAGTTTGCAGCACCAATCCTGTGTAGAATTGCATACTTCACACTTAGCTTCCCTGCTGAAAGCTTCCCTTTCTTTGGCCAATGCTGGACTCGTTTGGCAGTGATTTCCTTGGCAATTTGATGCTCAGAAACATCAATATCTATCACTCCATCAGTAGGTCTGCCCAGATATTTGTTGATCACAGCAGGGGAGAATCTAACACATTTTCCTCTGACAAACACTCTTTGATAATCATCACTTTTTCTGTTAGTTATGTCAGAAGGAATGTTGACAATGAATTCCCTGACTAAGCCTTCATAGCAATCTCCCAACTTGCTGACAGTCTTCAGCAGTCCAGCAGCCTTGATGAGGTCCATGATCTCCTTGCAATCCAAGGCATCTCTTCCCAGTTCTCTTTCAACCGCAAGTCTGCGTTGATACACATATTTCCACTTTTCAACATTGCCAATGGAGTGGAAAGAGATGTTGTCCAATGGTGCATCAGGAACATTTCCAGGCACCTTTCTTCCAGATTTCTTGGCCCTCTTAGATGTCGAGACATCTAGTTCGACATCATCATCAGAATCGGATGAGGAAATTTCTTTCCTTTTCTTGGAGGGGATAGCAAGCTTGCTTCTTCTGGATGTGGCAGGAGTGATTGGAGTACTCTTCTTCTGTGCCATAGTCTTGATTCGTCCAGACCTCTTAAGGGGGGTTTTTCCCTTTCTGTTTTGAAGTCTTTCCGCAATGCCAGGTGCCAACCTGTTGGCAATGGGTTCTTCATCAGATTCGACTTCTTCCAGGTCAATGAGGTCACCTGGAGCAGGTTCTGGTGCCCGTGGTGCAGGAGTCTCCTCTGAGGCTTGATCCTCTTCTTCTGTTGATTCCTCTTCACTGGGTGAAGGGAGGGCTTCAGCATTTGGAGCGGAGGATGTTGGAGCATCTTTCTCAACATCAGGCACAGCAACATCTGGGGTGGAAGATGTTGGAACATCTTTCTCAGCATCAGGCACAGAAGCATCTTTCAGAATGCTACTCAGAATACTGCGGATTTTCTTGTCCATCTCCGAATCTACTTCCCTAGGACTTGTTGCAAGGCTAGGGTTTTCAGAAATCTTCACTCCCTGTTGTCTTCTGGGAACCAGTTTCTCAGGGACAGAAGCTTGACCAGGAATTATTTGGATGGGTTGGATGTGGAATTCAGGTTGTTCCTGGTGCGGAGATGATGGTACTGTGGGTGAACCAGAAGCTGCAGTTTCTTTTGGTGAGGTAGCCATGGAAAAGCAGAGCGTTTGAAATGATTTCGTAAATCTCAGAAGGCTATTGGGAAATGCTGGTAAAAACACGAATGCCAAGCAGATATAAATTTGAATGAAGAATGTAGAGGGGCGTGTGAAGCAACGGTCGAATTTGCTTTGTAGTGAACGTGCTATTAATGTTAAGTGATTCGTTTGGGCACGTTCAGATTGCAGTAGCTGCTATAATTCCTCTAGCAGACAAATGCCCAGCTTGCCCCTCAGTTTTTCAAACTGATTTGCATCCAAAGCCTTTGTGAAAATATCTGCTATTTGTTCCTCAGTGTCAACATGCTTCAGTGTGATCACTTTATCATCAACAAGATCTCTGATATAGTGATGTCTAATGTCAATGTGCTTGGTTCTGCTGTGTTGAACAGGATTCTTAGAAATATTAATAGCACTCATGTTGTCACAGTACAATGTCATGACATCTTGTTCGACATTGTACTCCTTCAGCATCTGCTTCATCCAAACTAGTTGTGAACAACTGCTTCCTGCTGCAATATACTCGGCTTCTGCTGTAGATAAGGACACACAGTTCTGCTTCTTGCTGAACCATGAAATAAGGTTGTTTCCCAAATAGAAGCATCCACCAGAAGTGCTTTTTCTGTCATCTGCACTTCCAGCCCAATCAGCATCACAATACCCAACCAGCATTGAATCTGAACAATGACAGTACATAATCCCATAGTCACTGGTGCCATTTACATATTTCAGAATTCTCTTTACTTGAGTCAAGTGACTTATCTTGGGATTGGCTTGATATCTTGCACAAACACCTACTGCATAGGTGACGTCGGGTCTGCTAGCTGTTAAATATAGTAAGTTCCCAATCATGCTTCTGTACAGACTTTGATCAACACTGGTGCCTGCTTCATCCTTTGACAGCTTCAAGTGAGTAGGTGCAGGTGTTCTTTTATGGCTGGCATTCTCCATTCCAAACTTCTTGACAATGTTCTTTGCATACTTGCTTTGAGAGAGGAATATGGAGTCTTCCATCTGCTTCACTTGGAGTCCCAGAAAATAAGTCAGCTCTCCAACAAGACTCATCTCAAATTCAGATTGCATCTGTTGGACAAAATGTCGAAGCATCTCATTCGACATCCCTCCAAACACAATGTCATCAACATATATCTGTGCAATCATCAAGTTTTCAGCATCTTGTTTGACAAAGAGAGTCTTGTCAATTCCTCCCTTCCTATACCCTTGCTGAGTAAGGAACTCTGTTAGCCTTTCATACCAAGCTCTTGGAGCTTGCTTCAATCCATAGAGAGCCTTCTTGAGCCTGTATACATGATCTGGATGAGTCGGGTCTACAAATCCCTTTGGCTGCTCCACATAGACTTCTTCATTCAGGTATCCATTCAGAAATGCGCTCTTCACATCCATCTGGTATAGCTTGAATTTGAGGATGCAAGCTACACCAAGTAATAATCTGATGGACTCAAGTCTAGCAACTGGGGCAAAAGTCTCATCAAAGTCTACACCTTCAATCTGAGTGTAGCCTTGAGCAACCAGTCTGGCCTTGTTTCTGGTTATGACACCTTCTTCATTGGTTTTGTTCTTGAAGATCCACTTGGTGCCAATCACATTAGTTCCCTCGGGCCTAGGAACTAGCTCCCATACTTCATTCCTTTTGAATTGCTCCAATTCTTCTTGCATAGCATTGATCCAGAACTCATCTGTCAGTGCCTCTTTCACATTCTTGGGCTCAATTTTGGAGACAAAACATGAGTTTGAGACGATCTCAACCTCCCTTGATCTTGTAGTGACCCCTCTGTTTGGATCTCCTATAATCAGCTCCTTGGGGTGCATCTTCTGGATTCTAATAGAGGGTCTCTTGTCAGGTTGGTTGATGTTTGAATCATCTGTAGCAGGATCAGAGTTTTCTGTATTTTCTCCACTTTTAGCTGCATCTGCTACATTGTCTCCCGATGTTCTGACATTTTCTTCGACATCCTTCTTTCTTGCTGGAGACAGATCATCAACAACCACATTGATGGATTCCATCACTGTTCTGGTTCTGGAATTGAATACTCTATATGCTCTGCTGTTTGTAGAGTATCCCAGGAATATTCCTGCATCACTCTTGGGATCCATCTTTCTCCTTTGCTCTCTATCTGCCAAGATGTAACATGGACTTCCAAAGATGTGGAAGTGCTTGACAGATGGCTTCCTCCCTTTCCAGATTTCATACAGGGTGGTTGGAGTCCCTCTTCTCAGTGTGACTCTATTGTGGATGTAGCATGCTGTGTTCATGGCTTCAGCCCAGAGATTATAGGGAAGTTCTTTGGCATGAAGCATGACCCTAGCAGCCTCTTGCAAAGTCCTGTTTTTCCTCTCAACTATCCCATTCTGTTGTGGTGTAATGGCTGCAGAGAACTCATGAGTGATGCCTTCAGATGTGCAGAATTCAGTGAACCTGCTGTTTTCAAATTCTCTGCCATGGTCACTCCTGATTCTCTTGATGACCCAGTCTTTTTCTCTTTGAAGTCTTAGACTCAACTCTTTGAATACTTCAAAGGTTTCTGATTTCTCTCTGATAAAGTTGACCCAGGTAAATCTGGAGAAATCATCCACAACAACATAGGCATACCTCTTTCCTCCAAGGCTTTCAACCTGCATAGGCCCCATCAAATCCATGTGAAGTAGTTCCAGCACCCTGGAAGTGGTCTGATGTTGAAGCTTCTGGTGGGACATCTTGACTTGCTTTCCAATCTGACATTCACCACAGATTCTGCCTTCTTCTATTTTCAGATTGGGAATGCCTCTAACAGCACCTTTGTCAATGATTTTCTTCATGCCTCTTAAGTGCAGATGTCCAAATCTTTGATGCCATATTCTGACTTCATCTTCTTTGGAGGATAGACATGTGGAGGAGTAGCTGGTTTCTTGGGGTGTCCATAGGTAACAATTGTCCTTTGATCTGCTGCCCTTCATTAGAACTTCACTCTTCTCATTTGTCACCAAGCATTCTGACTTTGTGAAGTTTACATTGAATCCTTCATCACACAGCTGACTGATGCTGATCAAGTTTGCAGTCAGTCCCTTCACCAGCAGTACTTTGTTCAGACTAGGAAGTCCATCATGAACTAGCTTTCCCATTCCAATGATCTTTCCTTTAGAGCCATCTCCAAATGTCACATAACTAGTGGAGCAGGGCTCAATGTTCACCAGGAATTCTTTAACTCCTGTCATGTGTCTGGAACAGCCGCTATCTAGGTACCAATCTTCCTTAGCTGATGCTCTAAGTGAAGTATGAACAACAAGACTGACAGCCTTGTGTTTTGGAACCCACATCATCTTCTTTCTGCTGTTGCTACTTTGAGTTCCATGATGTGGATGGCCATGTAGATGATAGCAAAAGGGCTTTATGTGACCATACTTGCCACAGTAGTGACACCTCCACTTCTTTCTTTTGCTCTTTTTCTGCTGCGTTCCATGATGTCGAGACCGATGTTGTGACATCGTGGCTCCAGTCCTGTTTTTGGCAGGAACAAATTCTGTCATGGTCGTTCTGCCAGCAGACTTAGGATTAAATCCAAGTCCTCTCTGGTTTCCAGCATTCTTTCCAAGCAGCAACACCTCATCAAGCGTATCTGAGCCTTTATTCAGCATCTTTATTGATTTGGTCATGTTTTCCAATTTAGAGTTCAGAAAACCGACTTCTCCTTTAAGCTCAGAGATCTCCTCTTTATGTGCCTTCTTCTCAGCCTCCAGATCTGCAATGACCTTCTTCAGTTGTGCTTCTTGCTGAAGGATCTTCTCACTTCTGATGCATAGTTCTCTATAGGATGTAGCAAGCTCATCAAAAGTGATTTCACTGTCTGTATCACTTGAATCTTCAGCAGTTTCAAATCTCCCAGTGAGTGCATTCACATCTCTGTCAGAGTCACTTTCTTGTTCACTCTCTGTATCAGATCGACATACAGAAAGTCCTTTCCTCTGCTTCTTGAGATGAGTGGGACATTCAGCTATGATGTGTCCATAGCCTTCACACCCATGGCATTGAATTCCTTTGCTGTGACTGGGCTTTACATCTGATCTTTTCTGGTATTTACTGCCTTTCCTGATGTCGAAAGGGATGTTCTGGACATGTGGTTTCTGCCTCTTGTCCATTCTGTTCAGCACTTTGTTGAACTGCTTTCCAAGGAGCACAACTGCATTAGTCAGACCTTCATCAGTATCCAGGTCATACTCATCTTCTTCTCCTTCATCATTGGACACGAAAGCCAGATTCTTGCTCTTCTTTTCAGCCCTATCCGAGAGTCCTAGCTCAAAGGTTTGAAGGGAACCAATGAGTTCATCTACTCTCATGTTGCAAATGTCTTGGGCCTCCTCTATTGCAGTGACTTTCATGTCAAATCTCTTAGGCAAGGATCTGAGGATCTTTCTCACCAGCTTTTCATCTGTCATCTTCTCACCCAAGGCAGTGCAAGCATTGGCAATTTCAAGAATGTTCATGTGGAAGTCATGAATACACTCTTCCTCCTTCATCTTCAGATTTTCGAATTTTGTAGCCAATAGTTGCAGTCTGGACATCTTTACCTTGGAGGTTCCTTCATGAGTGGTTTTCAGGATCTCCCACGCATCCTTGGCCACTGTGCAAGTGTTGATCAGTCTGAAGATATTCTTGTCAACTCCATTGAATAGAGCATTCAAAGCTTTGGAGTTTCCAAGTGCCAATTCGTCTTCTTCTTTAGTCCAGTCTTCTTCTGGCTTCAATTCTTCAGTGGGCTTTCCTTCTGTGTCCAGCATCTTGGGATGTTCCCAGCCTTTGATGACAGCTTTCCAGGTTCTGCTATCCAGTGATTTGAGGAAGGCCACCATTCTTGCTTTCCAATATTCATAGTTGCTTCCATCAAGAATTGGTGGTCGGTTCACTGGTCCGCCTTCTTTCTCCATGTTCATCAGAATTTATCTCCCTAGATCTCACTCTGTGATTTCGAGTGTTGGCTCTGATACCAATTGAAATTCTGATACCAGGGGACAGATGTCGTACCGGATGTCACGACATCACGCTTCAGAACATGCAGATTATATGTGTCCGTATGAACAGATTAAACAAGTAAATAACACAAGAGAATTGTTTACCCAGTTCGGTGCAACCTCACCTACATCTGGGGGCTTCCAAGCCAGGGAGGAAATCCACTCTCAATAGTGTTAGTTCAAGGTCTAACAGCCCCTGTTTACAACCTTCTCACCTAACCACTACCCGTGCGATCTCTACCTAAGAGCCACTCTTAGATATGAGAACCTCTGCTCACTCCCTCTCACTCACACTCCCGTGTTTACAATCAAATCAAAGACACACCAGAGATCAACTCTGAACAAAAGAGATCAACTCTACACACTAGAGATCAACTCTAGACACAAGAGATCAACTCTACACACATAGGTCCAACACTTGATGTTAGGGTACCATCAAGGTGGCTCACAAATCACTCAAGTCCCAAAACTCACTAAATAACTCTTCAATCCCGGACTTGGTACAGAACTCGTGCAGCCTCCATGATTATATAGCCGTGTACGATTCTGGGCTGCAACTCCTTGATGCTGGAGGAGATCTATCTTCTTCTGAAAAATCTGCAGTTAAAGAACTAAAAGATAACTTTTGATCTTTTAGTTTGAATCTTTAATCTTTAATCTTTAATCCCTGAACGAACTCTTCTACTTTGAAATTCGAACTTTAATGATCTTTTAATTCGTTCCTAAAGATAGATCTTCTAATCTCTTGCTAACTGCACAATAATCTGTTAAAGATATAACAGATTTATATGTCCAGTATTTTCGGGCCGGATGTCAGGACATCGTGTCCGACATCGTGGATCCTGCAGCTTCACTTCTGCACTTGACTTTTATCTTGCATTGTACAGCAACTCCAGTATTCTCGGGCAGGATGTCAGGACATTGTATCCGACATCGTGGATCCTGCAACTTCACTTCTGCACTTGACTTTTATCTTGCATTGTACAGCAACTCCAGTATTCTCGGGCAGGATGTCAGGACATTGTATCCGACATCGTGGATCCTGCAACTTCACTTCTGCACTTGCCATTTTATCTTGCCTTGTACATTGTGCAGCCCGATCTTATTCCTTGACATAACGTTGGACATCATGTGCAGCAACTCCAGCTTTCCTTCATTGTCTAAGTGCTTATGTTTTAACAAAATCTTAGCCAATCTTTTAAAGCTCAGTAGAGCTAAGCACTAACAAGTTATCGTCATTTAAATTTTCTAAGAGCATCTATTTTAAATTACGAGCATCTCGATATATTACGGGACTCAATTCGACATCCGAGTTCAAAGTTATTGTTGTTTGAATTTGCTCAGAGCTTCTGTTCTATATTTTGAGCGTCTCGATATAGTACGGGACTCAATCGGACTTCCGAGTAAAAAGTTATTATGGGTTGAATTTTCTACGAGCTTACGTTTTAAATTACGAGCGTCTCGATATATTGCGGTACTCAATCGCACATCCGAGTTAAAAGTTATTGTCGTTTGAATTTGCTACGAGCTTCCGTTTTCAATTACGAGCGTCTTGACATATTACAGACTCAATCAGACATCCAAGAAAAAAGTTATTATCGTTTGAATTTGCTCAGAGCTTCCGTTGTCAATTACGATCGTCTCGATATATTACTGCATTCATTCGGACATCCGAGTTAAAAGTTATTGTGGTTTGCATTTGCTACGAGCTTCCATTTTCAATTTCGAGTTTCTCGATATAATACAAGACTCAATCGGACATCCGAGTAATATGTTATTGTCATTTGAATTTGCTCAAAGTTTCCATTTTCAATTACCAACGTCTCGATATATTACGGGATTCAATCGCACATCTGAGTTAAAAGTTATTGTCATTTGAATTTGCTACGAGCTTCCGTTTTCAATTACGAGCATGTCGATATATTACGAGACTCAATCCGACATCCGAGTTAAAAGTTATTATCGTTTGAATTTGCCCAGAGCTTCTATTCTAAATTTTGAGCGTCTCGATATACTACGAGACTCTATCGGACATCCGAGTAAAAAGTTATCATGGTTTGAATTTGCTAGGAGTTTCTCTTTTCAATTTGGAGCATCTCGATATATTACGGGACACAATCGGACATCCGAGTAAAAAGTTATTGTCATTTGAATTTGCTAGGAGCTTCTGTTTTCAATTCGGAGCATCTCAATTTATTACGGGACACAATAGGACATCCGAGTAAAAAGTTATTGTCGTTTGAATTTTCTCAAAGATTCTGTTCTGAATTTTGAGCGTCTCGATATACTACGGGACTCAATCGGACATCCGAGTTAAAAGTTATTGTGGTTTGCATTTGCTACGAGCTTCCGTTTTCAATTTCGAGCGTTTCGATGTATTACAAGACTCAATCGGAAATTAGAGTAAAAAGTTATTGTCGTTTGATTTTCCACAGACCTTCTATTCTAAATTTTGAATGTCTCGATATACTACGGGACACAATCGGGCATCCAAGTAAAAAGTAATTGTCATTAGAATATGCTCAGAGCTTCTATTTTAAATTACGAGCATCTCGATATATTATGGGATTCATTCGTACATCCGAGTAAAAAGTTATTGTCGTTAGATTTTGGCCAGAGCATCAGTTTTCAATTTCGAGTGTTTCGTCTCGATATATTACAGGACTCAATCGGACATCCGAGTTAAAAGTTATTGTCGTTTGCTTTTGCTACGAGCTTCCGTTTTCAATTACAAGCGTCTCGATATATTATGAGACCCAATTGGACATTAGAGAAAAAAGTTATTGTCGTTTGAATTTTCTCAGAGCTTCTGTTCTGAATTTCGAGCGTCTCGATATAGTACGGGACTCAATCAGACATCCGAGTAAAAAGTTATTATGGGTTGAATTTTCTACGAGCTTACGTTTACTATTACGAGTGTCTCGATATATTACGGGACTCAATCTCACATCCGAGTTAAAAGTTATCGTCATTTGAATTTGCTACGAGCTTCCGTTTTCAATTACGAGCGTGTCGATATACTACGGGACACAACCGGACATCCAAGTAAAAAGTTATTGTCATTTGAATTTGCTCAGAGCATCTGTGTTCAATTTTGAGCGTCTCGTATATTACAGTACTCAATCCGACATCCGAGTTAAAAGTTATTATCGTTTGAATTTGCTCAAAGCTGCTGTTATGAATTTCGAGCTTCTCGATATACTACGAACTCAATCGGACATCCGAGTAAAAAGTTATTATGGTTTGAATTTGCTACGACCTTCCATTTTCAATTATAAGCATCTCGATATATTATGGGAAACAATCGCACATCCGAATTAAAAGTTATTGTCATTTGAATTTGCTACGAGCTTCCGTTTTCAATTATGAGCGTGTCGATATACTACGGGACATAATCGGACTTCCAAGTAAAAAATTATTGTCGTTTGAATTTTCTCAGAGCATCTATTTTCAATTTCGAGTGTCTCGATATATTACAGGACTCAATCGGACATCCGAGTTAAAAGTTATTTTCGTTTGAATTTGCTACGAGCTTCCGTTTTCAATTACCAGCGTCTTGACATATTACGGGACTCAATCGGACATCCGAGTAAAAAGGTATTGTCGTTAGAATTTGCTCAGAGCTTCCGTTTTCAATTACGATCGTCTCGATATATTACGGGATTCATTTGGACATCGGAGTTAAAAGTTATTGTGGTTTGCATTTGCTACGAGCTTCCATTTTCAATTTCAAGTGTCTTGATATATTACGGGACTCAATCGGACATCCAAGTAAAATGTTATTGTCGTTTGAATTTGCTCAAAGCTTCCATTTTTAATTATCAGCGTCTCAATATATTACGGGACTCAATCGCACATCTGAGTTAAAAGTTATTATCGTTTGAATTTGCTTAGAGCCTCTGTTCTGAATTCCGGGCATCTCGATATATTACGGGACTCAATCGCACCATACGAGTTAAAAGTTATTGTCGTTTGAATTTGCTACGAGCTTCCATTTTCAATTACGAGCGTGTCGATATACTACGGGACACAACCGGACATCCGAGTTAAAAGTTATTGTCGTTTGAATTTGCTCAGAGCATTTGTTTTCAATTTTGAGCATCTCAATATATTACTGATGCAATCCTACCCCGCAAGGGCATTGGATAGAAAACTCCAAGTAGATTGGGCCAGAGATGCAAGAGAAGGCCCTAGGGTTCTTATGAGCCTTAGGGTAGATTTCGGGCCCATGGGCTAAGTACGAGCCCACTTATCTTTGTAAATATTAGATTAAGGTTTCATTATTTTTGGGCCTTGTATTTAGGGCTCCATAATGTAGGTAGGGTACCCTAGAAATATAGGATTTTTCTGCCCTTGTATTTTAGGGCACCTAGACTAGTTTTTGTATTAGGGGTAGTTTTGTAATTTCACATGCACTAAGTGGATATTTGATGTGTGTGGTTGGAAATAAATTTAATTGAATTGGTAGAAGCCCAATCCAATTAAATTTTAGAGGGGGAGGTGAGCATTTGCTTACTACACCCCATTGTCACTCATCTTCCAAGAAGCAAAGGAATCCATTGATGAAGAAGATCCTAGGCCTACAAGCTCCAATGGAGCTTGCATCATGTGGTATCAAGAGCATCTTCATCTAGGTGATGTTCTTTTGCTTCCTCTATCTTTTTGTTCGGTGAATTCTCTTTAATTCCTTGTTCTTCATCTTATTCTCCATGTATATCCTCCATTGTCTTGTGGTTTGGTGCTGTTTAGAGTAGATTCAAAAAAAAAATAAACCGATTAAATCTTAGATCTACACTTGTTCTTGCATTTCTATGGTTCAAATTTTGTAGATCTACTCTTGAATCTTGTTTTTGTGTTGATTTTAGGTTCTATCAATTTTCATTCATAATATTCTTGTGCTGAACCTTTAGATCTAAATTTTGTTCCAAAATATTGATTAGAAAAAAAAACACAAAAATCTAAGTGTAAATCACTTAATCCATGTTGTCTTAGAGTCATGTTTAGTCATAGTAATTGTCACATTATGTTCTAAGTTTGTGTTGAATTTTATTTTGTTGATTGAATTCTAGATACATTTGTTCATGTATTCTTGTCATTCTTAGCCTATCTTTTGAATTTTGAGTCTAATTCATGCATGTTATTTAGTTCATAACATGTTCTAAATCAATTCCTAGAAGTAGTCTTGTTCTTGAACTTTTTTTTTTTGCTTTCTAAGTTTCCTACATGATGCCTATGATGAAGTTGAGTTGTGGTGCTGAGTTGTGGCTGGATTTGTGAATCAAAATAAGTCTTAAGCTCTCTTTAATTGTGTTATTCAAGATAATTGAGCATAAGCAAACACAAATTGTAACTATCCAAGCCTTCAGCAACATAAACACTACTCTTGATTTCTAGGCTGAAATCGCTGGTGCTGGCAGCTTGAACGTACGAACTTGTATAAATTACTGGGAATTGGTCACTACGTTTTTTGAGCTGAAACTTTTACTGAATTTTCTAGACATCTGGACCAAAATTATAAAAAAAGAATCAAGCTATTTGGATTAAAGAAAAAAATAAGAAAAATCTCACAAATTGGCAGAAAAATCAGTGTCCAGGAAAAAAAAGAAAAGTGAAAGGAAAGTGTGCTTGTTGTTTTGGCTCAAAATTTGTTCTATAATTGGTGCCTATTTTATACCAATCCTAGTTCTGAAATTTCAATTGAACATTATTGTGAAAACAAGTGCCAAAACTAGAGGTTTCTTGAGTCTTTTTTTTTTAGAGTTTTTCTACTCTACTCTAGAGCCATTCTAGGTTTCTCTTTGAGTCCTAGCTTGCTTTTTGTGCTTTTCATTGCTTTAATTGTTGAATAATCCTTGGAAATTTGTCTTGTTAAAACTCTATTGGTTTAGCTTTCATTTCATTTTTTTTGGTCTTTGGTTATTGCTTGTCTCTTTGTTTCCTTGCTTGTGAGTTGCCATATAGGGAATTGGAAAGGAGGATCGGTGCCATATCTTGAAGAATTTGAGTCAAGAAGCAAGGGGCCAACCACCTTAAGAGCTATTGGACTAAGAAGCACTCCAAATTGAGTGAAACACTAAAGAGAGAATAGCCACCACAATTGAGGACTTTTTTCTTTGTAATTTTGTAATTGGCAATTTGCTTTGCTTTCAAATTTTGTAACAAAAAGGCCTTTCATTGGAAGTAAGTTGGGAGCCTCCGCTAGGTCACCCTACTTCCATTTGTGTGTAATAATTTTAGGCAATTTCCCCTTAGGATAGTGAGGGTTTTTTGTTGGGAACCTTAAATGAGGTCATCCAAACACTCTTAGGATCCGCCTAGTTTGCATTTCTTGCACTTTAATTTCTTGCTTATTTTCATAGCTTATTTCCTTTACCCTCCATTGTCAAACTGCCTAGATAGCTTGCCTTTTACCAATTAGTTTTTACCTTATCTTTCAAACCTCTTTTAGTGTTTATTTTGGCTAGTTTCAACCATAGTTTATTTTACCTTTTGTTTTCAAACCCCCAACAAGAAAGAACCATAACTTAGGAACCAACATGAGTCTTCATTCTTCATCTAGTGTTAATGGTGAGGGTTCTACTCCTAAGGACCCCTTGTATAAGATATTAGATGAGTTGAGATCCCTTAAGTTGTGGAAAGAAAAACAAGAGAGAAAAGAAAAAGGTAAAAAAAGAGTGGAAGAAATAAGTCAAGATGAAAGAAAGAAAATAAGAGAGGAAGAAAGAAGAAAAATAATGAAAGAAATGAAAAGAGAAAAACATGTCTCCTATAGTAGTCATAACTCTTGCAAGAGCCTAAGTGAAGAACTTCGTGACTATTATGAAGGAAGGCATAGGTCACATCTTAGACCTCACTCCCATAGGATAGAAAATGAAAGAAAGCCTCAAGAGGTTAACATTAAACTCCCATACTTCCATGGGAAGGACAATGTAGAGGCTAATTTAGATTGGGAAATAAGGGTAGAGAAACAACTTAAAAGGAAGTCTACTTCAAAATCTTATGGCTCTCACTCTTATCCAAAGAAAGACCAAGGTCAAGGAATCTTAGGGGTGAGACCTTCTAAGCCCAAAGATGATAAGGGGAAGACAATAGAAAAGCAACCCCTTAAGGCTAGTATGCAAGAGAAGACTAGCTCCATGAAGTGCTTTAAATGTCTTGGAAGAGGACATATTACTTCTCAATGCCCCACCAAGAAAACCATGATTATGAGGGGCCAAGACATTTATAGTAGCCAAGATGAGGCTACTACTTCACCTTCCTCTAGTAAAAGTGAAGAAGCAAAAGGGGAAGAATCTAGTGAAGAGATCTACCCCCAAGAAGAAGGACAACCTTTAATGGTTAAGGAGGAGTGTAAGGAGGTAAGTGTCTCCTCCAAGAGGTTAGCTAAGAAAGAAAGACATTTTGAAATAAAGACAAATATTAAAGAAATTTCCCTTCTTAGACAACCTCCACATTTTCTCCTTTGTAAAAAGACACTTATTAGCATTGCCACATTTCTTAGGCTTGAGTTTATTCCTCAAGTAAAGGAGTTGTTGGATGAGGGTTTGGTTCGCAAGAGATTAAATCCTTGTGCTTTGTTGGTGCCCAAAATAGGTATTATTAGGCACCAAATCCCTAAAATAGGTGGTGTGATGAATGCTTTGGGTGGTGCAACACTCTTTTGTAAAATCACTCATGCACCCAACATCTTCATGATTTGTGTACATAGGGACTCATTAGGTAGGTTTGTTCTTATTTTTAGTTTCAATACAAACTTAGGCACTCATATGGGACACCTTAGGTTTGTCATACTTTTTGGTAGGAATAATCAACATGAAAATACAGAAAAAGGTATGTTCTATTGCTTTACTTTTCTTAATTTTTTAAATTGTGATCAAAGGGTTCCCATGAACCCTAAGAGAATAAAGGTCATTCCTGAGTGGTCCGCTCCACCAAGTGTAAGAAAAATTTGGGGCTTCCAAGACTTAACAAACTTTTACAAAAGGTTTGCCCCATATTTTTCTATACTTGTAGCACCACTCATTGAGTTGGCGAGGAACCATGTTCCTTCAAGGGAAGATGCCCAGGAAATAATTTTTCAGACCTTACCTTACTTCAACATACTAAACACCACTAATACATATGTTTTTGTTCTTTTTACAGGTGTTGAGGAAAAAAGCCCAGAGTTTCAAGAACCTCGGGATTTGAGGTCAAATCCTTTTCAAGGGGGAGGGAATGATGCAATCCTACTCCGCAAGGGCATTGGATAGAAAAACTCCAAGTAGATTGGGTCAGAGATGCAAGAGAAAGCCCTAGGGTTCTTATGAGCCTTAGGGTAGATTTCGGGCCCATGGGCTAAGTACGAGCCCGCTTATCTTTGTAAATATTAGATTAAGGTTTCATTATTTTTGGGCCTTGTATTTAGGGCTCCATAATGTAGGTAGGGTACCCTAGAAATATAGGATTTTTCAGCCCTTGTATTTTAGGGCACCTAGACTAGTTTTTGTATTAGGGGTAGTTTTGTAATTTCACATGCACTAAGTGGATATTTGATGTGTGTGGTTGGAAATAAATTTAATTGAATTGGTAGAAGCCCAATCCAATTAAATTTTAGAGGGGGAGGTGAGCATTTGCTTACTACACCCCATTGCCACATCATATAGTCACACTTTGTGCATGTCCTTCATGCTTTTCATGCCTCATGACACCTAAGCACACTTAGTGGAGAATCTTGGAATTTATCTTGGATTAGTGGGCTGAACCATAACTAAAATTCACTAATCATAATTAGTGAAATTTTGGCTCCACAAAGTCAATTTCAAATTCAAGTGAAATTTGAATTTCCCTCCAATTTTGTGTGACACTTAGGCTATAAATAGAGATCATGTGTGTGCATTTTTTTCAACTTTGATCATTTGAATATTAAAATTCAGATTTCAAAGCTCATTTAGAGCACAAAATTTCGTGCTCTTCTCTTCCTCTCCCTTCATTCATCTCTTTCTTCCTCCAAGCTCTTATCCATGACCTCCTATGGTGGTGAGCTTCTTCTAGACTCATCTTCTCCTTGAAGTGGCATCTCCTCTCTCTCTTCCTTTCTTCATTCCGCTGCCATTCATCTTTCAAGAAGCAAAGGAATCCATTGATGAAGAAGATCCTAGGCCTACAAGCTCCAATGGAGCTTGCATCAACAATACTCAATCCGACATTCGAGTTAAAAGTTATTGTCGTTTGGATTTGCTCAAAGCTTCTGTTTTGAATTTCGAGCTTCTCGATATACTACGGGACTCAATCGGACATCCGAGTAAAAAGTTATTATGGTTTGAATCTGCTACGACCTTCAGCTTTCAAATACGAGCATCACGATATATTACGGGAATCAATCGCACATCCGAGTTAAAAGTTATAGTCGTTTGAATTTGCTACGAGCTTTGATTTTTAATTATGAGCGTGTAGATATACTACGGGACATAATAGGACATCCGAGTAAAAAATTATTGTCGTTTGAATTTTCTCAGAGCATCTATTTTCAATTTCGAGTGTCTCGATATATTACAGGACTCAATCGGACATCCAAGTTAAAAGTTATTTTCGTTTGAATTTGCTACGAGCTTCCGTTTTCAATTACGAGCGTCTTGACATATTACGGGACTCAATCAAACATCCAAGAAAAAAGTTATTGTCAGTAGAATTTGCTCAGAGCTTCCGTTTTCAATTACGATCATCTCGATATATTACAGGATTTATTCGGACATCCGAGTTAAAAGTTATTGTGGTTTGCATTTGCAACGAGCTTCCATTTTAAATTTCAAGTGTCTCGATATATTACGGGACTATATCGGACATCCGAGAAAAATGTTATTATCGTTTGAATTTGCTCAAAGCTTCCGTTTTCAATTACAAGTGTCTCGATATGTTACGGGACTCAATTGCACATCTGAGTTAAAAGTTATTGTCATTTGAATTTGCTATGAGCTTCCGTTTTCAATTTTGAGCGTCTCGATATATTACGAGACTCAATCGGACATTAAAGTAAAAAGTTATTATCATTTGAATTTGCTCAGAGCTTCTGTTCTGAATTTCGAGCGTCTCAATATAGTACGGGATTCAATCGGACATCCGAGTAAAAAGTTATTATGGGTTGAATTTTCTACGAGCCTACGTTTTCAATTACGAGCGTCTCGATATATTACGGGACTCAATCGCACATCCGAGTTATAAGTTATTGTCGTTTGAATTTGCTACGAGCTTCCGTTTTCAATTATGAGCGTGTCGATATATTACGGGACTCAATCGGACATCCGAGTTAAAAGTCATTGTTGTTTGAATTTGCTGAGAGCATATGTTTTCAATTTCGAGCGTCTCGATATATTACAGGACTCAATCCGACATCCAAGTTAAAAGTTATTATCGTTTGAATTTGCTCAGAGTTTTTGTTCTGAATTTCGAGCGTCTCGATATACTATGGGATTCAATCGGACATTCGAGTAAAAAGTTATTATGGTTTGAATTTGCTACGAGCTTACATTTTCAATTACGAGCGTCTCGATATATTACGGGACTCAATCGCACATCCGAGTTATAAGTTATTGTCGTTTGAATTTGCTACGAGCTTCCGTTTTCAATTACGAGCGTGTCGATATATTACGGGACTCAATCGGACATCCGAGTTAAAAGTCATTGTTGTTTGAATTTGCTCAGAGCATATGTTTTCAATTTCGAGCGTCTCGATATATTACAGGACTCAATCCGACATCCAAGTTAAAAGTTATTATCGTTTGAATTTGCTCAGAGTTTTTGTTCTGAATTTCGAGCGTCTCGATATACTATGGGATTCAATCGGACATTCGAGTAAAAAGTTATTATGGTTTGAATTTGCTACGAGCTTACATTTTCAATTACGAGCGTCTCGATATATTATGGGACTCAATCGCACATCCGAGTTAAAAGTTATTGTCGTTTGAATTTGCTACGAGCTTCCATTTTCAATTACGAGCATCTCAATATATTACAGGACTCAATCGCACATCCGAGTTAAAAGTTATTGTTTTTTGAATTTGCTCAGAGCATCTGTTTTCAATTTCGAGCGTCTCGATATATTACAGTACTCAATCCGACATCCGAGTTAAAAGTTATTGTCATTTGAATTTGCTCAAAGCTTCTGTTCTGAATTTCGAGCTTCTCGATATACTACGGGACTCAATCGGACATCCGAGTAAAAAGTTATTATGGTTTGAATTTGCTACGACCTTCCGTTTTCAATTACGAGCATCTCGATATATTACGGGACTCAATCGCACATCTTTGTTAAAATTTATTGTCTTTTGAATTTGCTACGAGCTTCCGTTTTCAATTATTAGCGTGTCGATATACTACGGGACATAATCGGACATCCGAGTAAAAAATTATTGTCGTTTGAATTTTCTCAGAGCATCTATTTTCAATTTCGAGTGTCAAGATATATTACAGGACTCAATCGGACATCCGAGTCAAAAGTTATTGTCCTTTGAATTTGCTACGAGATTTCATTTTCAATTACGAGCGTCTTGACATATTACGGGACTCAATCGGACATCCGAGTAAAAAGGTATTGTCGTTAGAATTTTCTTAGAGCTTTCGTTTTCAATTACAATCGTCTCGATATATTACGGGATTCATTCGGACATCCAAGTTAAAAGTTATTGTGGTTTGCATTTGCTACGAGCTTCCTTTTTCAATTTTGAGTGTCTCGATATATTACGTAATTCAATCGGACATCCGAGTAAAATGTTATTGTCATTTGAATTTGCTCAAAGCTTCCGTTTTCAATTACCAGCGTCTTGATATATTACGGGACTCAATCGCACATCTGAGTTAACGGTTATTGTCGTTTGAATTCGCTACGAGCTTCCGTTTTCAATTACGGGCATGTCGATATATTACAAGACTCAATCCGACATCCGAGTTAAAAGTTATTGTCATTTGAATTTGCTCTGAGCTTTTGATTTCAATTTCGAGCATCTCGATATGTTATGGGACTTAATCAGATATCCGAGAAAAAATTTATTGTCGTTAGAATATGCTCAGAGCTTCCGTTTTCAAGTACGAGCATCTCGATTTATAACGGGATTCATTCGTACATCCGAGTAAAAAGTTATTGTCGTTAGATTTTGGCCAGAGCATCTGTTTTCAAGTTCGAGTGTCTCGTCTCGATATATCACAGGACTCAATCGGACATCCGAGTTAAAAGTTATTGTGGTTTGCATTTGCTACGAGCTTCCATTTTCAATTTCGAGTGTCTCGATGTATTACGGGACTCAATCGGACATCTGAGTAAAATGTTATTATGGTTTGAATTAGCTACGAGCTTACGTTTTCAATTACGAGCATCTCGATATATTACGAGACTCAATCAGACATCCGAGTAAAAAGTTATTGTCGTTAGAATTTGCTCATAGCTTTTGTTTTCAATATCGAGCGTCTCGATATATTACGGGACTTAATCGGAGATACGAGTTAAAAGTTATTGTGGTTTGCATTTGCTACGAGCTTTTGCTTTCAATTTCGAGCATCTCGATATATTACGGGACTTAATCGGACATCCGAGTAAAACGTTACTGTGGTTTGAATTTATTACAAGCTTCCATTTTCAATTACAATCGTCTAGATATATTACGGGACACAATCGGACATCCGAGTAAAAAGTTATTGTCGTTTGAATTTGCTCAGAGCATATGTTTTCAATTTCGAGCGTCTCGATATATTACGGGACTCAATCCGACATCCGGGATAAAACTAATTGTCGTTTGAATTTGCTCAGAGCTTCTATTTTCAATTTCGAGCGTCTCCATATATTAGAGCAATCAATCGGACATCTGAGTTAAAAGTATTATCGTTTGAATTTGCTACGAACTTCTGTTTTCAATTACGAGAGTCTCGATATACTACGGGACACAATCGGACATCCGAATAAAATGTTATTATCGTTTGAATTTGTTTCGATCTTCCATTTTCGATAACGAGCGTCTCGATATACTATGGGACACAATCGGACATCTGAGTAAAAACTTATTGCGGTTTGAATTTGCTACAAGCTTCCATTTTCAATTACGAGTATCTAGATATATTATGGGACACAATCGGACATCTGAATTAAAAGATATTGTCGTTTGAATTTGCTACGAGCTTTTGTTTTCAATTACGAGCGTCTTGATATAATTCGGACACAATCAGACATCCGAGTAAAAAGTTATTGTAGTTTGAAATTTCTAGGAGCTTCTTTTTTCAATTTGGAGCATCACGATATACTACGGGACACAATTAAACTTCTGAGTAAAAAGTTATTGTCGTTTGAATTTGCTCAGAGCATCTATTTTCAATTTCGAGCGTCTCGATATACTACGGAACACAATCGGACATCCGAGTAAAGAGTTATTGCGGTTTGAATTTGCTACAAGCTGCCATTTTCAATTAGAAGCGTCTAGATATATTAAATGACAAAATCGGACATACGTGTAAAAAGTTATTGTCGTTTGAATTTGCTCAGAGCATCTGTTTTCAATTTCGAGCATCTCGATATATTACGGGACTCAATCTGACATCTGAGATAAAAGCTATTGTCTTTTGAATTTGCTCAGAGCTTCTATTTTCAATTTCGAGCGTCTCGATCTATTAGAGGACTCAATTGGACATCTGACTTAAAAGTTATTGTCGTTTGAATTTGCTACGAGCTTCTTTTTTCAATTACGAGTGTCTCGATATACTATGGGACACAATCGGACATCTGAGTAAAAAGTTATTGTCGTTTGAATTTGCTACGAGCTTCTGTTTTCAATTACGAGCGTCTCGATATACTACGGGACACAATCCGACATCCGTGTAAAAAGTTATTGTAGTTTGAATATGCTAGGAGCTTCTGTTTTCAATTTGGAGCATCTCGATATATTACGGGATATAATCGTACATCCGAGTAAAAAGTTATTGTCGTTAGAATTTGCAAAGAGCTTATGTTTTCAATTTCGAGCGTCTCGATATATTACAGGACACAATCGGACATCCGAGTGAAACGTTATTGTCGTTAGAATTTGCTAAGAGTTTATGTTTTCAATTTGGAGCGTCATGATATATTATAGGACTTAATCGGACATCCGAGTTTAAAGTTATTGTGGTTTGCATTTGCTACGAGCTTCCGTTTTCAATTTTGAGTGTCTCGATGTATTACGAGACTCAATCGGGCATCCGAGTAAAAACTAATTGTCGTTTGATTTTGCTCAGACCTTTTGTTCTGAATTTTGAGCGTCTTGATATACTGCGGGACACAATCGGACATTGGAGTAAAAAGTTATTGTCGTTTGAATTTGCTCAGAGCTTCTGTTTCCAATGTCGATCTTCACGATATACTACGGGACACAATCGGACATCCGAGTAAAAAGTTACTGTCATTTTAATTTTCTCAGAGCTTCCGTTTTCAATTACGAGCGGCTCGATATATTACGGGACTCAAAATGACATCCGAGTAAAAAGTTATTGTCGTTAGAATTTGCTCGTAGCTTCTGTTTTCAATTTTGAGCGTCTCGATATATTAGAGCACTCAATCGGACATCTGAGTTAAAAGTTATTATCGTTTGAATTTGCTACGAGCTTCTGTTTTCAATTATGAGAGTCTCGATATACTACGGGGCACAATCGAACATCCGAATAAAATGTTATTGTCGTTTGAATTTGCTTCAAGCTTCCATTTTCAATAACGAGTGTCTCGATATACTTCGGGACACAATCGGACATCTGAGTAAAAACTTATTGCGGTTTGAATTTGCTACAAGCTTCCATTTTCAATTACAAGCGTCTAGATATATTATGGGACACAATCAGACATCCGAGTAAAAAGTTATTGTCGTTTGAATTTGCTCAGAGCATTTGTTTTCAATTTCGAGCGTCTCGATATATTACGGGACTCAATCCGACATCCGAGATAAAAGTTATTGTCGTTTGAATTTGCTCAGAGCTTATGCTTTCAATTTCAAGCGTCACGATATATTACAGGACTTAATTGGACATCCGGGTTAGATGCTATTGTGGTTTGCATTTGCTACGAGCTTCCGTTTTCTATTACAAGCGTCTCGATATACTACGGGACACAATCGGACATCCGAGTAAAAAGTTATTGTCGTTTGAATTTGCTACGAGCTTCTTTTTTAAATTACGAGCGTCTTGATACACTACGGGACACAATCGGACATCTGAGTATAAAGTTATTGTCGTTTGAATTTGCTACGAGCTTCTATTTTTAAATACGAGCGTCTCGATATACTATGGGACACAATCAGACATCCGAGTAAAAAGTTATTGTAGTTTGAATTTGCTAGTAGCTTCTGTTTTGAATTTGGAGCATCTCGATATATTAAGGGACACAATCATACATCCGAGTAAAAAGTTATTGTCATTAGAATTTGCTAAGAGTTTATGTTTTCAATTTCGAGCGTCTCGATATATTACGGGACACAATCGGACATCCGAGTAAAAAGTTATTGTCGTTAGAATTTGCTAAGAGCTTATGCTTTCAATTTCGAGCGTCGTGATATATTACAAGACTTAATCGGACATCCGAGTTAAAAGTTATTGTGGTGTGCATTTTCTACGAGCTTCCATTTTCTATTATGAGCAAAAAGATATATTACGGGACACAATCGGACATCCGAGTAAAAAGTTATTGTCGCTTGAATTTGCTCAGAGCATCCGTTTTCAATTTCGAGCGTCTCGATATATTACGGGACACAATCAGGCATCCGAGTAAAAAGTTATTGTCGTTAGAATTTGCTAAGAGCTTATTTTTTCAATTTCAAGCGTCCCGATATATTACAGTACTTAATTGGACATCCGGGTTAAGAGTTATTGTGGTTTGCATTTGCTACAAGTTTCGTTTTCAATTTTGATCGTCTCGACATATTACGTGACTCAATCGAACATTCGAGTAAAAATTTATTGTCGTTTGATTTTGCTCAGACCTTCTGTTTTGAATTTTGCGCGTCCTGATATACTATGGGACACAATCGGACATCGGAGTATAAAGTTATTGTTGTTTGAATTTTCTCAAAGCTTCTATTTTTAATGTCGTGCTTCACGATATACTACGGGACACAATCGGACATCCGAGTAAAAAGTTATTGTCATTTTAATTTTCTTAGAGCTTCCGTTTTCAATTACAAGCGGCTCGATATATCACAGGACTTAATCAGACATCCAAGTAAAAACTTATTGTCGTTCGAAATTGCTCAGAGCTTCTATTTTCAATACCGAGCGTCTCGATATATTACAGGACATAATTCGACATCTAAGTTAAAAGTTTTTGTGGTTTGCATTTGCTACGAGCTTCCGTTTTCAATTTCGAGCATCTCGATATATTACGGGACTTAATCGGACATCCGAGTAAAAAGTTACTGCGGTTTGAATTTGCTACAAGGTTCCATTTTCAATTACAAGCGTCTAGATATATTACTAGACACAATCGGACATCCGAGTAAAAAGTTATTGTCGTTTGAAATTGCCTAAAGCATCTGTTTTCAATTTCGTACGTCTCGATATGTTACGGGACTCAATCCGACATCCGAGATAAAACTTATTGTCGTTTGAATTTGCCCAGAGCTTATGTTTTCAATTTCAAGCGTCATGATATATTACAGGACATAATCAGACATCCGAGTTAAAAGTTATTGTGGTGTGCATTTTCTACGAGCTTCCGTTTTCTATTACGAGCGTCTCGATATACTACGGGACACAATCGGACATCCGAATAAAAAGTTATTGGCCTTTGAATTTGCTACGAGCTTCTGTTTTAAATTACGAGCGTCTCGATATACTACGAGACACAATCGGACATCCGAGTAAAAAGTTATTGCGGATTGAATTTGCTACAATCCTCCATTTTCAATTACAAGCGTCTAGATATATTACGGGGCACAATCGGACATCCGAGTAAAAAGTTATTGTCGTTTGGATTTGCTACGAGCGTCTCGATATACTACGAGACACAATCAGACATCGGAGTAAGAAGTTATTGTAGTTTGAATTTGCAAGGAGCTTCTGTTTTCAATTTGGAGCATCTCGACATACTACAGGACACTATCGTACATCCGAGTAAAAAGTTATTGTCGTTAGAATTTGCTAAGAGCTTATGTTTTCAATTTCGAGCGTCACGATATATTACGTGACTCAATCATACATCCGAGTAAAAAGTTTTTGTAGTTAGAATTTGCTCAGAGCTTCTGTTTTCAATATCGAGCATCTTGATATATTACGGGACTTAATCAGACGTCCGGGTTAAATGTTATTGTGGTTTGCATTTTCTACGAGCTTCCGTTTTCAATTTTGAGCATCTCGATATACTACGGGACACAATCGGACATCCGAGTAAAATGTTATTGTCGTTTGAATTTTCTACGAGCTTCTGTTTTCAATTACGAGCGTCTCGATATACTACGAGACACAATCAGACATCGGAGTAAGAAGTTATTGTAGTTTGAATTTGCAAGGAGCTTCTGTTTTCAATTTGGAGCATCTCGACATACTACAGGACACAATCGTACATCCGAGTAAAAAGTTATTGTCGTTAGAATTTGCTAAGAGCTTATGTTTTCAATTTCGAGCGTCACGATATATTACGTGACTCAATCATACATCCGAGTAAAAAGTTTTTGTCGTTAGAATTTGCTCAGAGCTTCTGTTTTCAATATCGAGCATCTTGATATATTACGGGACTTAATCAGACGTCCGGGTTAAATGTTATTGTGGTTTGCATTTTCTACGAGCTTCCGTTTTCAATTTCGAGCATCTCGATATACTACGGGACACAATCGGACATCCGAGTAAAATGTTATTGTCGTTTGAATTTGCTATGAGCTTCTGTTTTCAATTACGAGCGTCTCGATATACTACGAGACACAATCAGACATCAGAGTAAGAAGTTATTGTAGTTTGAATTTGTAAGGAGCTTCTGTTTTCAATTTGGAGCATCTCGACATACTACAGGACACAATCGTACATCCGAGTAAAAAGTTATTGTCGTTAGAATTTGCGAAGAGCTTATGTTTTCAATTTCGAGCGTCACGATATATTACGTGACTCAATCATACATCCGAGTAAAAAGTTTTTGTCGTTAGAATTTGCTCAGAGCTTCTGTTTTCAATATCGAGCATCTTGATATATTACGGGACTTAATCAGACGTCCGGGTTAAATGTTATTGTGGTTTGCATTTTCTACGAGCTTCCGTTTTCAATTTTGAGCATCTGGATATACTACGGGACACAATCGGACATCCGAGTAAAAAGTTATTGTCGTTTGAATTTGGTACGAGCTTCTGTTTTCAATTACGAGCGTCTCGATATACTACGAGACACAATCAGACATCGGAGTAAGAAGTTATTGTAGTTTGAATTTGCAAGGAGCTTCTGTTTTCAATTTAGAGCATCTCGACATACTACAGGACACAATCGTACATCCGAGTAAAAAGTTATTGTCGTTAGAATTTGCTAAGAGCTTATGTTTTCAATTTCGAGCGTCACGATATATTACGTGACTCAATCATACATCCGAGTAAAAAGTTTTTGTCGTTAGAATTTGCTCAGAGCTTCTGTTTTCAATATCGAGCATCTTGATATATTACGGGACTTAATCAGACATCCGGGTTAAATGTTATTGTGGTTTGCATTTCCTACGAGCTTCCGTTTTCAATTTCGAGCATCTCGATATACTACGGGACACAATCGGACATCCGAGTAAAAAGTTATTGTCGTTTGAATATGCTACGAGCTTCTGTTTTCAATTACGAGCGTCTCGATATACTACGAGACACAATCAGACATCGGAGTAAGCAGTTATAGTAGTTTGAATTTGCTACGAGCTTCTGTTTTCAATTTGGAGCATCTCGACATACTACAGGACACAATCGTACATCCGAGTAAAAAGTTATTGTCGTTAGAATTTGCTAAGAGCTTATGTTTTCAATTTCGAGCGTCACGATATATTACGTGACTCAATCATACATCCGAGTAAAAAGTTTTTGTCGTTAGAATTTGCTCAGAGCTTCTGTTTTCAATATCGAGCATCTTGATATATTACGGGACTTAATCAGACATCCGGGTTAAATGTTATTGTGGTTTGCATTTCCTACGAGCTTCCGTTTTCAATTTTGAGCATCTGGATATACTACGGGACACAATCGGACATCCGAGTAAAAAGTTATTGTCGTTTGAATTTGCTACGAGCTTCTGTTTTCAATTACGAGCGTCTCGATATACTACGAGACACAATCAGACATCGGAGTAAGAAGTTATAGTAGTTTGAATTTGCTACGAGCTTCTGTTTTCAATTTGGAGCATCTCGACATACTACAGGACACAATCGTACATTCGAGTAAAAAGTTATTGTCGTTAGAATTTGCTAAGAGCTTATGTTTTCAATTTCAAGTGTCTTGATATATAACGTGACTCAATCAGACATCCGAGTAAAACGTTTTTGTCGTTAGAATTTGCTCAGAGCTTCTGTTTTCAATATCGAGAATCTTGATATATTACGGGACTTAATCGGACATCCTAGTTAAATGTTATTGTGGTTTGCATTTGCTACGAGGTTCCGTTTTCAATTTCGAGCATCTCGATATATTACGGGACTTAATCGGACATCCGAGTAAAAAGTTATTGCGGTTTGAATTTGCTACAAGCTTCCATTATCAATTACAAGCGTGTAGATATATTACTAGACACAATCGGACAACTGAGTAAAAATTTATTGTCGTTTGAATTTGGTGCGAGCATCCATTTTCATTTACGAGCGTCTCGATATACTTCGGGACACAATCGGACATCCGAGTAAAAGTTATTGTCGTTTGAATTTGCTCAGAACATCTTTTTTCAATTTCGAGGGCCTCAATATATTACGGGACTCAATTCGGCATCCGAGATATAAGTTATTCTCATTTGAATTTGCTCAGAGCTTTTGTTTTCAACGTCGAGCGTCTCGATATATTAGAACACTCAATCAGAGCTTCTGTTTTCAATGTCGAGTTTCAATTTTCAATTACCAGCGTGTCGATATACTACGGGACACAATCGGACATCCGAGTAAAAAGTTATTGTCATTTTAATTTTCTCAGAGCTTCCGTTTTCAATTACGAGCGGCTCGATATATTACGGGACTTAATCAGACATCCAAGTAAAAACTTATTGTCGTTAGAAATTGCTCAGAGCTTCTGTTTTCAATATCGAGCGTCTCGATATATTACAGGACATAATTGGACATCTGAGTTAAAAGTTTTTGTGGTTTGCATTTGCTACGAGCTTCCGTTTTCAATTTGGAGCATCTCGATATATTACGAGACTTAATCGGACATCCGAGTAAAAATTTACTGCGGTTTGAATTTGCTACAAGGTTCCATTTTCAATTACAAGCGTCTAGATATATTACAGGACACAATCGGACATCCGAGTAGAAAGTTATTGTCGTTTGGATTTGCAACGAGCTTTTGTTTTCAATTACGAGCGTCTCGATATAATACGGGACACAATCGGACATCCAAGTAAAAAGTTATTGTCGTTTGAATTTGCTACGAGCTTCTGTTTTCAATTACGAGCGTCCCGATATACTACGGGACACAATCGGACATCCGAGTAAAAAGTTATTGCGGATTGAATTTGCTACAAGCCTCGATTTACAATTACAAGCGTCTAGATATACTACGGGACACAATCGGACATCCGAGTAAAAAGTTATTGTCGTTTGAATTTTCTACGAGCTTCTATTTTCAATTTCGAGCGTCTCGATATACTACGAGACAGAATCAGACATCGGAGTAAGAAGTTATTGTAGTTTGAATTTGCTACGAGCTTCTGTTTTCAATTTGGAGCATCTCGACATACTACAGGACACAATCGTACATCCGAGTAAAAAGTTATTGTCGTTAGAATTTGCTAAGAGCTTATGTTTTCAATTTCGAGCGTCACGATACATTATGTGACTCAATCAGACATCCGAGTAAAAAGTTTTTGTCGTTAGAATTTGCTCAGAGCTTCCGTTTTCAATATCGAGCATCTTGATATATTACGGGACTTAATCGAACATCCTAGTTAAATGTTATTGTGGTTTGCATTTGCTATGAGCTTCCGTTTTCAATTTCTAGCATCTCGGTATATTACGGGACTTAATCGGACATCCGAGTAAAAAGTTATTGCGGTTTGAATTTGCTACAAGCTTCCATTTTCAATTACAAGCGTGTAGATATATTACTAGACACAATTGGACATCCGAGTAAAAATTTATTGTCGTTTGAATTTGGTACGAGCATCCATTTTCATTTATGAGCGTCTCGATATACTTCGGGACACAATCGGACATCCGAGTAAAAGTTATTGTCGTTTGAATTTGCTCAGAGCATCTTTTTTCAATTTTGAGGGCCTCAGTATATTACGGGACTCAATTCGACATCCGAGATATAATTTATTGTCATTTCAATTTGCTCAGAGCTTTTGTTTTCAATGTCGAGCGTCTCGATATATTAGAACACTCAATCAGAGCTTATGTTTTCAATGTCGAGTTTCAATTTTCAATTACGAGCGTCTCGATATATTAGAACACTCAATCAGAGCTTATGTTTTCAATGTCGAGTTTCAATTTTCAATTACGAGCGTCTCGACATACTACGGGACACAATCGGACATCCGAGTAAAAAGTTATTGCGGTTTGAATTTGCTACAAGCTTCCATTTTCAATTACAAGCGTCTAGATATATTCGGGACACAATCGGACATCCAAGTAAAACGTTATTGTCGTTTTAATTTTCTCAGAGCATCCATTTTCAATTTTGAGCGTCTCGATATATTACGAGAATCAATCGGACATCCGAGTAAAAAGTTATTGTCGTTTGATTTTGCTCAGACCTTCAATTCTGAATTTTGCTCGTCCTGATATACTATGGGACACAATCGGACATCGAAGTAAAAATTTATTATCATTTGAATTTGCTCAGAGCTTCAGTTTTCAATGTCGAGCATCACGATATACTACGCGACTCAATCAGACATCCGTGTTAAAAAATTTTGTCGTTAGAATTTGCTCAGAGCTTCTGTTTTCAATATCAAGCGTCTCGATATATTACGGGACTTAATCATATATCCGAGTTAAAAGTTATTGGGGTTTGCATTTGCTACGAGCTTCCGTTTTCAATTTCGAGCGTGTCGATATATTAGAGCACTCAATCGAACATCAGAGTTAAAAGTTATTGTCATTTGAATTTCCTACGAGCTTCTGTTTTCAATTATGAGTGTCTCGATATACTATGGGACACAATCGGACATCCGAGTAAAAGGTTATTGTCGTTTGAATTTGGTACGAGCTTCTGTTTTCAATTGCGAGTGTCTTGATATACTACGGGACACAATCAGACATCCGAAAAAAAAAGTTATTGTCATTTGAATTTGCAACGAGCTCTTGTTTTCAATTACGAGCGTCTCGATATACTACGGGACACAATCGGACATCCATGTAAAAAGTTATTGTCGTTTGAATTTGCTACGAGCTTCTGTTTTCAATTACGAGCGTCTCTATATACTACAGGACACAATCGGACATCCGAGTAAAAATTTATTGTCGTTTGAATTTGCTACGAGCTTCTGTTTTCAATTACGAGCGTCTCGATATACTACGAGACACAATCAGACATCCGAGTAAAAAGTTATTGTAGTTGGAATTTGCTACGAGCTTTGTTTTCAATTATGAGCGTCTCTATATAGTACAGGACACAATCAGACATCCGAGTAAAAAGTTATTGCAGTTTGAATTTGCTAGAAGCTTCCATTTTCAATTTCAATCATCTAGATATATTACGGGACACAATCGACATCCGAGAAAAAACTTATTGTCGTTTGAATTTGCTCAGACCATCTGTTTTCAATTTCGAGCGTCTCGATATATTACGAGACTCAATCTGACATCCGAGATAAAAGTTATTGTCGTTTGAATTTGCTCAGAGCTTCTATTTTCAATTTCGAGTGTCTTAATATATTAGAGTATTCAATTGGACATTTGAGTTAAAAGTTAATGTCATTTGAATTTGCTACAAGCTTCTATTTTTTATTACGAGCGTCTCGATATACTACGGGACACAATCGGACATCCGAGTAAAAAGTTATTGTAGTTTGAATTTGGAACGAGCTTCTTTTTTCAATTACGAGCGTGTCGATATATTACGGGACACAATCGTACATCCGAGTAAAAAGGTATTGTCGTTAGAATTTGCTAAGAGCTTATGTTTTCAATTTCGAGCGTCTAGATATATTACGGGTCACAATCGGACATCCGAGTAAAAAGTTATTGACGTTAGAATTTTCTAAGAGCTTATGTTTTCAATATCGAGCGTCACGATATATTGCGGGACTTAAGCGGACATCCGAGTTAAAAGTTATTGTGGTTTGCATTTGCTAAGAGCTTACGTTTTCAATTTTGAGTGTCTCGATATATTACGAGACTCCATCGGACATCCGAGTAAAAAGTTAGTGTCGTTTTATTTTGCTCAGACCTTCTGTTCTGAATTTTGAGCGTCTTGATATACGATGGGACATAATCGGACATCGGAGTAAAAAGTTATTGTCATTTGAATTTGCTCAGAGATTCTGTTTTCAATGTTGAGCTTCACGATATACTTCGGGACAATATCGGACATCCGAGTTAAAAGTTATTGTGGCTTGCATTTGCTACGAGCTTCCATTTTCAATTTTGAGCGTCTCGATATATTACAAGAATCAATCGGACATCCGAGTAAAAAATTATTGTCGTTTGATTTTGCTCAGACCTTCTGATCTGAATTTTGCTCGTCCTGATATAATATGGGACACAATCGGACATCGGAGTAAAAAGTTATTGTCATTTGAATGTGCTCAGAGCTTCTATTTTCAAAGTCGAGCATCACGATATACTACGCGACTCAATCAGACATCCGTGTTAAAAAATTTTGTCATTAGAATTTGCTCAGAGCTTCTGTTTTCAATATCAAGCGTCTCGATATATTACAGGACTTAATCGTATATCCGAGTTAAAAGTTATTGGGGTTTGCAATGGCTACGAGCTTCCGTTTTCAATTTCGAGCGTCTCAATATATTAGAGCACTCACTCGGACATCTGAGTTAAAAGTTATTGTCGTTTGAATTTCCTACGAGCTTCTGTTTTCAATTACGAGCGTCTCGATATACTACGGGACACAATCGGACATCCGAGTAAAAGTTATTGTCGTTTGAATTTGGTATGAGCTTCTGTTTTCAATTGCGAGCATCTTGATATACTACGGGACACAATCGGACATCCGAGTAAAAAGTTATTGTCGTTCGGATTTGCAACGAGCTTTTGTTTTCAATTACGAGCATCTCGATATAATACGGGACACAATCGGACATCCAAGTAAAAAGTTATTGTCGTTTGAATTTGCTACGAGCTTCTATTTTCAATTACGAGCGTCTCTATATACTACAGGACACAATCGGACATCCGAGTAAAAAGTTATTGTCGTTTGAATTTGCTACGAGCTTCTGTTTTCAATTACGAGCGTCTCGATATGCTACGGGACACAATCGGACATCCGAGTAAAAAGTTATTGTCGTTGGAATTTGCTACGAGCTTCTGTTTTCAATTACGAGCGTCTATATATACTACAAGACACAATCAGACATTCGAGTAAAAAGTATTTGCGGTTTGAATTTACTACAAGCCTCCATTTTCAATTATAGGCGTCTAGATATATTACGGGACACAATCGGACATTCGAGTAAAAAGTTACTGTCGTTTGAATTTGCTACGAGCTTCTGTTTTCAATTACGAGCGTCTCGATATACTACGAGACACAATCGGACATCGGAGTAAGAAGTTATTGTAGTTTGAATTTTCCAGGAGCTTCTGTTTTCAATTTGGAGCATCTCGACATACTACAGGACAAAATCGTACATCCGAGTAAAAAGTTATTGTCGTTAGAATTTGCTAAGAGCTTATGTTTTCAATTTTGAGCGTCACGATATATTACGTGACTCAATCAGACATCCGAGTAAAAAGTTTTTGTTGTTAGAATTTGCTCAGAACTTCTGTTTTCAATATCGAGCATCTTGATATAATACGGGACTTAATTGGAAATCCGAGTTGAATGTTATTGTGGTTTGCATTTGCTACGAGCTTCCGTTTTCAATTTCAACATCTCGATATATTACGGGACTTAATTGGACATCCGAGTAAAAAGTTATTGCGATTTGAATTTGCTACAAGCTTCCATTTTCAATTACAAGCGGGTAGATATATTACTAGACACAATCGGACATCCGAGTAAAAAGTTATTGTTGTTTGAATTTGGTACGAGCATCCGTTTTCATTTACGAGCGTCTCGATATACGTCGGGACACAATCGGTCATCCGAGTAAAAGTTATTGTCGTTTGAATTTGCTCAGAGCATCTTTTTTCAATTTCGAGGGCCACAATATATTACGGGACTCAATTCGACATCCGAGATATAAGTTATTGTCTTTTGAATTTGCTCAGAGCTTCTGTTTTCAATGTCGAGCGTCTCGATATATTAGAACACTCAATCGGAAATCTATGCTTAAAGTTATTGTCGTTTGAATTTGCTACGAGCTTCAATTTTCAATTACGACCGTCTCGATATACTACGGGACACAATCGGACATCCCAGTAAAAAGTTATTGCGGTTTGAATTTGCTACAAGCTTCCATTTTCAATTACAAGCGCCTATATATATTACGGGACACAATTAGACATCCAAGTAAAAAGTTATTGTCATTTTAATTTTCTAAGAGCATCCTGTTTCAATTTCGAGCGTCTCGATATATTACGAGACACAATCGGACAATCCTGTTTTCAATATCAAGCGTCTCGATGTATTACGGGACTTAATCGTATATCCGAGTTAAAATTTATTGGGGTTTGCATTTGCTACGAGCTTCCATTTTGAATTTCGAGCGTCTCGATATATTAGAGCACTCAATCGGACATCTGAGTTAAAAGTTATTGTCGTTTGAATTTCCTACGAGCTTCTATTTTCAATAATGAGCGTCTCGATATACTACGGGACACAATAGGATATCCGAGTAAAAAGTTATTGTCGTTTGAATTTGGTACGTGCTTCTGTTTTATATTGCGAGTGTCTTGATATACTACGGGACACAATCGGACATCCGAGTAAAAAGTTATTGTCGTTTGAATTTGCTACGAGCTTCTGTTTTCAATTACGAGAGTCTCTATATACTACAGGACACAATCGGACATTCGAGTAAAAATTTATTGTCATTTGAATTTGCTATGAGCTTCTGTTTTCAATTACAAGCGTCTTGAAATACTACGGGACACAATCAGACATCCGAGTAAAAAGTTATTGTAGTTGGAATTTGCTACGAGCTCTGTTTTACATTATGAGCGTCTCTATATACTACAGGACACAATTAGACATCCGAGTAAAAAGTTATTGCAGTTTGAATTTGCTACATGCTTCCATTTTCAATTTCAAGCGTCTAGATATATTACGGGACACAATCGACATCCGAGAAAAAAGTTATTGTCGTTTGAATTTGCTCAGACCATCTGTTTTCAATTTCGAGCGTCTTGATATATTACGGGACTCAATCTGACATCCGAGATAAAATTTATTGTCGTTTGAATTTGCTCAGAGCTTCTATTTTCAATTTTGAGCGTCTTAATATATTAGTGTATTCAATCGGACATCTGAGTTAAAAGTTATTGTCATTTTAATTTGCTACGAGCTTCTATTTTTGATTACAAGCGTCTCGATATACTACGGGACACAATCGGACATCCGAGTAAAAAGTTATTGTAGTTTGAATTTGCTACGAGCTTCTTTTTTCAATTACGAGCGTCTCGATATATTACGGGACACAATCGTACATCCGAGTAAAAAGTTATTGTCGTTAGAATTTGCTAAGAGCTTATGTTTTCAATTTCGAGCGTCTCGATATATTACGGGTCACAATCGGACATCCGTGGAAAATGTTATTGTCGTTAGAATTTTCTAAGTGCTTATGTTTTCAATTTCGATCGTCACGATATATTACGGGACTTAAGCGGACATCCGAGTTAAAAGTTATTGTGGTTTGCATTTGCTACAAGCTTCCGTTTCCAATTTTGAGCGTCTCGATATACTACGGGACAAAATCAGACATCCGAGTAAAAAGTTATTGTAGTTGGAATTTGCTACGAGCTCTGGTTTCAATTACGAGCGTCTCTATATACTACAGGACACAATCAGACATCCGAGTAAAAAGTTATTGCAGTTTGAATTTGCTACAAGCTTCCATTTTCAATTTCAAGCGTCTAGATATATTACGGGACACAATCGACATCCGAGAAAAAAGTTATTGTCGTTTGAATTTGCTCAGACCATCTGTTTTCAATTTCGAGCGTTTCGATATATTACGGGACTCAATCTGACATCCGAGATAAAAGTTATTGTCGTTTGAATTTGCTCAGAAATTCTATTTTCAATTTCGAGCGTCTTAATATATTAGAGCATTCAATCGGACATCTGAGTTAAAAGTTATTGTCATTTGAATTTGCTACGAGCTTCTATTTTTTATTACGAGTGTCTCGATATACTACGGGACACAATCGGATATTCGAGTAAAAAGTTATTGTCGTTAGAATTTGCTAAGAGCTTATGTTTTCAATTTCGAGCGTCACGATATATTACGTGACTCAATCAAACATCCGAGTAAAAAGTTTTTGTTGTTAGAATTTGCTCAGAACTTCTGTTTTCAATATCGAGCATCTTGTTATATTACGGGACTTAATCGGACATCCGAGTTAAATGTTATTGTGATTTGCATTTGCTACGAGCTTCCATTTTCAATTTCGAGCATCTCGATATATTACGGGACTTAATCGGACATCCGAGTAAAAAGTTATTGCGATTTGAATTTGCAACAAGCTTCCATTTTCAATTACAAGCGGGTAGATATATTACTAGACACAATCGGACATCCGAGTAAAAAGTTTTTGTTGTTTGAATTTGGTACGAGCATCCGTTTTCATTTACGAGCGTCTTGATATACTTCGGGACACAATCGGTCATCCGAGTAAAAGTTATTGTCGTTTGAATTTGCTCAGAGCATCTTTTTTCAATTTCGAGGGCCTCAATATATTACGGGACTCAATTCGACATCCGAGATATAAGTCATTGTCTTCTGAATTTACTCAGAGCTTCTGTTTTCAATGTCGAGCATCTCGATATATTAGAACACTCAATCGGACATCTATGCTAAAAGTTATTGTCGTTTGAATCTGCTACGAGCTTCAATTTTCAATTACGAGCGTCTCGATATACTACGGGACACAATCGGACATCCCAGTATAAAGTTATTGCGGTTTGAATTTGCTACAAGCTTCCATTTTCAATTACAAGCGCCTAGATATATTACAGGACACAATCGGACATCCAAGTTTAAAGTTATTGTCATTTTAATTTTCTCAGAGCATCCTGTTTCAATTTCGAGCGTCTCGATATATTACGAGACACAATCGGACATCCGAGTAAAAAGTTACTGTCGTTAGAATTTGCTAAGAGCTTATGTTTTCAATTTCGAGCGTCACGATATATTCCAGGACTTAATCGGACATCCGAGTTGAAAGTTATTGTGGTTTGCATTTGCTACGAGCTTCCATTTTCAATTTTGAGCATCTCGATATATTACGAGACTCAATCGGACATCCGAGTAAAAAGTTATTGTCGTTTGATTTTGCTCAGACCTTTTGTTCTGAATTTTGCTCGTCCTGATATACTATGGGACACAATTGGACATCGAAGTAAAAAGTTATTATCAATTGAATTTGCTCAGAGCTTCTGTTTTTAATGTCGAGCATCACGATATACTATGGGAGTCAATCTGACATCCGAGTTAAAAGTTTTTGTCGTTAGAATTTGCTCAGAGCTTCTATTTTCAATATCAAGCGTCTCGATATATTACAGGACTTAATTGTATATCCGAGTTAAAAGTTATTGGGGTTTGCATTTGCTACGAGCTTCCATTTTCAATATCGACCGTCTCGATATATTAGAGCACTCAATCGAACATCTGAGTTAAAAGTTATTGTCGTTTGAATTTCCTAAGAGCTTCTGTTTTCAATTATGAGCGTCTATATATACTACGGGACACAATCGGATATCCGAGTAAAAAGTTATTGTCGTTTGAATTTGGTACGAGCTTCTGTTTTATATTGCGAGTGTCTTGATATACTACGGGACACAATCGGACATCCGAGTAAAAAGTTATTGTCGTTTGAATTTGCAACGAGCTTTTGTTTTCAATTACGAGCGTCTCGATATACTACGGGACACAATCGGACATCCGAGTAAAAATTTATTGTAGTTTGAATTTGCTACGAGCTTCTTTTTTCAATTACGAGCGTCTCGATATATTACGGTACACAATCGTACATCCGAGTAAAAAGTTATTGTCGTTAGAATTTGCTACGAGCTTCTGTTTTCAATTACGACCGTCTCTATAACTACAGGACACAATCAGACATCCGAGTAAAAATTTATTGTCGTTTGAATTTGCTACGAGCTTCTGTTTTCAATTACGAGCGTCTCGATATACTACGGGACACAGTCAGACATCCGAGTAAAAGGTTATTGTAGTTGGAATTTGCTACAAGCTCTGTTTTCAATTACGAGCGTCTCTATATACTACAGGACACAATTAGACATCCGAGTAAAAAGTTATTGCAGTTTGAATTTGCTACAAGCTTCCATTTTCAATTTCAAGCGTCTTGATATATTACGGGACACAATCGACATCCGAGAAAAAGTTATTGTCGTTTGAATTTGCTCCGACCATCTGTTTTCAATTTCGAGCGTCTCGATATACTACGGGACACAATCGGATATCCGAGTAAAGAGTTATTGTAGTTTGAATTTGCTATGAGCTTTTTTTTTCAATTACGAGCGTCTCGATATATTACGGGACACAATCGTACATCCGAGTAAAAATTTATTGTCGTTAGATTTTTCTAAGAGCTTATGTTTTCAATTTCGAGCGTCTCGATATATTACGGGTCACAATCGGACATCTGAGGAAAAATTTATTGTCGTTAGAATTTGCTAAGAGCTTATGTTTTCAATTTCGAGCGTCACGATATATTCCAGGACTTAATCGGACATCCGAGTTGAAAGTTATTGTGGTTTGCATTTGCTACGAGCTTCCATTTTCAATTTTTAGCATCTCGATATATTACGAGACTCAATCGGACATCCGAGTAAAAAGTTACTGTCGTTAGAATTTGCTAAGAGCTTATGTTTTCAATTTCGAGCGTCACGATATATTCCAGGACTTAATCGGATATCCGAGTTGAAAGTTATTGTGGTTTGCATTTGCTACGAGCTTCCATTTTCAATTTTGAGCGTCTCGATATATTACGAGACTCAATCGGACATCCGAGTAAAAAGTTATTGTCGTTTGATTTTGCTCAGACCTTTTGTTCTGAATTTTGCTCGTCCTGATCTACTATGGGACACAATTGGACATCGAAGTAAAAAGTTATTATCATTTGAATTTGCTCAGAGCTTCTGTTTTTAATGTCGAGCATCACGATATACTATGGGAGTCAATCTGACATCCGAGTTAAAAGTTTTTGTCGTTAGAATTTGCTCAGAGCTTCTGTTTTCAATATCAAGCGTCTCGATATATTACAGGACTTAATCGTATATCCGAGTTAGAAGTTATTGGGGTTTGCATTTGCTACGAGCTTCCATTTTCAATTTCAAGCGTCTCGATATATTAGAGCACTCAATCGGACATCTGAGTTAAAAGTTATTGTCGTTTGAATTTCCTAAGAGCTTCTGTTTTGAATTATGAGCGTCTCGATATACTACGGGACACAATCGGATATCCGAGTAAAAAGTTATTGTCGTTTGAATTTGGTACGAGCTTCTGTTTTATATTGTGAGTGTCTTGATATACTACGGGACACAATCGGACATCCGAGTAAAAAGTTATTGTCGTTTGAATTTGCAACGAGTTTTTGTTTTCAATTACGAGCGTCTCGATATACTACGGGACACAATCGGACATCCGAGTAAAAAGTTATTGTAGTTTGAATTTGCTACGAGCTTCTTTTTTCAATTACGAGCGTCTCGATATATTACGGTACACAATCGTACATCCGAGTAAAAAGTTATTGTCGTTAGAATTTGCTACGAGCTTCTGTTTTCAATTACGAGCGTCTCTATAACTACATGACACAATCAGACATCCGAATAAAAATTTATTGTCGTTTGAATTTGCTACGAGCTTCTGTTTTCAATTACAAGCATCTTGATATACTACGGGACACAGTCAGACATCCGAGTAAAAAGTTATTGTAGTTGGAATTTGCTACGAGCTCTGTTTTCAATTACGAGCGTCTCTATATACTACGGGAAAAAATCGTACATCCGAGTAACAAGTTATTGTCGTTAGAATTTGCTAAGAGCTTATGTTTTCAATTGCGAGCGTCACAATATATTACGGGACTAAATCGGACATCCGAGTTAATAGTTATTGTGGTTTCCATTTGCTACAAGCTTCCATTTTAAATTTTGAGCGTGTCAATATATTACGAGATTGAATCGGGCATCCGAGTAAAAAGTTATTGTCGTTTGATTTAGATCAGACCTTCTGTTCTGAATTTTTAGCGTCTTGATATACTACGGGACACAATCGGACATCGTAGTAAAAAGTTATTGTCGTTTGAATTTGCTCAGAGCTTCTGTTTTCAATGTCGAGTTTCACGATACACTACGGGACACAATCAGACATCAGAGTAAAAAGATATTGTCATTTTAATTTTCTTAGAGCTTCCGTTTTCAATTAAGAGTGGCTTGATCTATTACAGGACTCAATCAGACATCCGAGTAAAAAGTTTTCGTCGTTAGAATTTGCTCAGAGCTTCTGTTTTCAATATCAAGCGTGTCGATATATTACGGGACATAATCGGACATCCGAGTTAAAAGTTCTTGTGGTTTGCATTTGCTACGAGCTTCCGTTTTCAATTTCGAGCATCTCGATATATTACGAGACTTAATCGGACATCCGAGTAAAAAGTTATTGCGGATTGAATTTGCTACAAGCTTCCATTTTCAATTACAAGCGTCTAGATATATTACAGGACACAATCCGACATCTGAGTAAAAAGTTATTGTCGTTTGAATTTGCTACGAGCTTCTGTTTTCAATTACGAGCGTCTCGATATACTACGAGACACAATCGGACATCCGAATAAAATGTTATTGTCGTTTGAATTTTCTTCGAGCATCTGTTTTCAATTACGAGCATCTGGATAGACTAAGGGACACAATCGGACATCCGAGTAAAAAGTTATTGCGGTTTAAATTTTCTACAAGCTTCCATTTTCAATTACAAGCGTCTAGCTATATTACGGCACACAATCGAAAATCCGAGTAAAAAGTTATTGTCGTTTGAATTTGTTGAGAGAATCTGTTTTCAATTTCGAGCGTCTCGATATATTACGGAACTCAATCTGACATACGAGATAAAAGTTAATGTCGTTTGAATTTGGTCAAAGCTTTTGTTTTCAATTTCGAGTGTCTCGATATATTAGAGCACTCAATCGGACATCTGAGGTAAAAAGTTATTGTCGTTAGAATTTGCTTAGAACTTTTGTTTTCAATTTTTAGCATCTCGATATATTACAACACTCAATTGGACATCCGAGTTAAAAGTTATTGTCGTTTGAATTTTCTAAGAGCATCTGTTTTCAATTTTGATCATCTTGATATATTACGGGACACAATCGGACATTCGAGTAAAAAGTTATTGTCGTTAGAATTTGCTAAGAGCTTATGTTTTCAATTTCGAGCGTCTCGATATATTACGGGACTTAATCGGACATCCGAGTTAAAAGTTAATGTGGTTTGCATTTGCTACTAGCTTACGTTTTCAATTTTGAGAGTCTCGATATATTACGAGACTGAATCGGACATCCGAGTAAAAAGTTATTGTCGTTTGAATTTGCTCATAGCTTGTGTTTTCAATGTCGAGCTTCACGATATTTTACGGGACACAATCGGACATCCGAGTAAAAAGTTATTGTCATTTTAACTTTCTTAGAGCTTTCATTTTGAATTACGAGAGGCTCGATATATTACGGGACTCAATCAGACATCCGAGTAAAAAGTTATTGCCGTTAGAATTTGCTAAAAGCTTCTGTTTTCAATTTTGAACGTCTCGATATATTACGGAACTTAATAGGACATCTGAGTTAAAAGTTATTGTGGTTTGCATTTGCTACGAGCTTCCGTTTTCAATTTCAAGCTTCTCAATATATTAAGGGACATAATCGGTTATTCGAGTAAAAAGTTATTCCTGTTTGAATTTGCTACAAGCTTCCATTTTCAATTACAAGCGTCTAGATATATTACGGGACACAATCGGACATCCGAGTAAAAAGTTATTGTCGTTTGAATTTGCTCAGAGCATCTGTTTTCAATTTCGAGCGTCTCGATATATTATAGGACTCGATCCGACATCCGAGATAAAAGTTATTGTCGTTTGAATTTGCCGAGAGCCTCTATTTTCAATTTTGAGCGTCTCGAAATATTAGAGCACTCAATCGGACATCTGAGTAAAAAGTTATTGTCGTTTGAATTTGCTACAAGCTTCCGTTTTCAATTTTGAGTGTCTTGATATATTACGAGACTCAATCGGATGCCCAAGTAAAAAGTTATTAGTGTTTGAATTTGCTCGGACCATCTGTTCTGAATTTTGAGCGTCTTGATATACTACGGGACACAATCGGACATCGGAGAAAAAAGTTATTGTCGTTTGAATTTGCTCAGAGCTTCTGTTTTCAATGTCGAGCTTCACGATATACTACGGGACACAATCGGACATCCGAGATATAAGTTATTTTTGTTTACATTTGATCAGAGCTTATGTTTTCAATTTCGAGCATCTCGATATATTACGGGACACAATCGTACATCCGAGTAAAAAGTTATTGTCGTTAGAATTTGCAAAGAGCTTATGTTTTCAATTTCGTGTGTCTCAATATATTACGGGTCACAATCGGACATTCGAGTAAAATGTTATGGTCGTTAGTATTTGCTACGAGCTGCCGTTTTCAATTTCGAGCATCTTGAAATATTACGGGACTTAATCGGACATCCGAGATATAAGTTATTGTCCTTTGAATTTGCTCAGAGCTTCTGTTTTCAATTTCGAGCGTCTCGATATATTAGAGCACTCAATCAGACATCTGAGTTAAATGTTGTTGTCGTTTGAATTTGCTACGAGCTTCTGTTTTCAATTACGAGCGTATGGATATACTATGGGACATAATCGGACATCTGAGTAAAAAGTTATTGTCGTTTGAATTTGCTACGAGCTTCTGTTTTCAATTACGAGGGTCTCGACATACTATGGGACACAATCGGACATCCGAGTAAAAAGTTATTGTCATTTTAACTTTCTCAGAGCTTCCGTTTTCAATTACGAGCGGCTCGATATATTATGAGATTCAATCAGACATCCGAGTAAAAAGTTATTGTCGTTAAAATTTGCAAAGAACTTCTGTTTTCAATTTTGAGCGTCTCGATATATTACGAGACTGAATCGGAGATCCGAGTAAAAAGTTATTGTCGTTAGATTTTGCTCAGACCTTCTGTTCTGAATTTTGAGCATCTTGATATACAACGGGACACAATCGGATATCGGAGTAAAAAGTTATTGTCGTTTGAATTTGCTCGGAGCTTTTGTTTTCATTGTCGAGCTTCACGATATACTACGGGACACAATCGGACATCCGAGTAAAAAGTTATTGTCATTTTAATTGTCTCGGAGCTTCCGTTTTCATTTACGAGCGGCTCGATATATTACGGGACTAAATCAGACATCCGAGGAAAACGTTTTTGTCGTTAGAATTTGCTCAGAGCTTTTGTTTTCAATATCAAGCGTCTCGTTATATTACGGGACTTAATCGTACATCTGAGTTAAAATTTAATGGGGTTTGAATTTGCTACGAGCTTCTGTTTCCAATTACGAGCGCCTCGATATACTACGGGACACAATCGGACATCCGAGATATAAGTTATTTTTTTTTGCATTTGCTCAGAGCTTATGTTTTCAATTTCGAGCATCTCGATATATTACGGGACACAATCATACATCCGAGTAAAAAGTTATTGTCGTTAGAATTTGCAAAGAGCATATGTTTTCAATTTCGAGTGTCTCAATATATTACGGGTCACAATCGGACATCCGAGTAAAAAGTTATGGTCGTTAGTATTTGCTACGAGCTTCCGTTTTCAATTTCGAGCATCTCGATATATTACGGGACTTAATCGGACATCCGAGATATAAGTTATTGTCCTTTGAATTTGCTCAGAGCTTCTGTTTTCAATTTCCCGCGTCTCGATATATTAGCGTACTCAATCGGACATCTGAGTTAAAAGTTGTTGTTGTTTGAATTTGCTACGAGCTTCTGTTTTCAATTACGAGCGTATGGATATACTACGGGACATAATCGGACATCTGAGTAAAAAGTTATTGTCGTTTGAATTTGCTACGAGCTTCTGTTTTCAATTACGAGCGTATGGATATACTACGGGACATAATCGGACATCTGTGTAAAAAGTTATTGTCATTTGCATTTGCTACGAGCTTCTGTTTTCAATTACGAGAGTCTCGATATACTACGGGACACAATCGGACATCGGAGTAAAAGTTATTGTCGTTTGATTTTGCTCAAAGCTTCTGTTTTCAATGTCGAGCTTCACGATATACCAAGGACACAATCGGACATCCGAGTAAAAAGTTATTGTCATTTGAATTTGCTCAGGGCTTCTGTTTTCAATGTCGAGCTTCACGATATACTACGGGACACAATCGGACATCCGAGATATAAGTTTTTTTTTTTTTGCATTTGCTCAGAGCATCTTGATATATTACGAGACACAATCGTACATCCGAGTAAAAAGTTATTGTCGTTAGAGTTTGCAAAGAGCTTATATTTTCAATTTCGAGTGTCTCGATATATTACGGGACTTAATCGGACATCCGAGATATAAGTTATTGTCCTTTGAATTTGCTCAGAGCTTCTGTTTTCAATTTCCCGCGTCTCGATATATTAGCGTACTCAATCGGACATCTGAGTAAAAAGTTATTGTCGTTTGAATTTGCTACGAGCTTCTGTTTTCAATTACGAGCGTATGGATATACTACGGGACATAATCGGACATCTGAGTAAAAAGTTATTGTCATTTGCATTTGCTACGAGCTTCTGTTTTCAATTACGAGAGTCTCGATATACTACGGGACACAATCGGACATCGGAGTAAAAGTTATTGTCGTTTGATTTTGCTCAAAGCTTCTGTTTTCAATGTCGAGCTTCACGATATACCACAGGACACAATCGGACATCCGAGTAAAAAGTTATTGTCATTTTAATTTTCTCGGAGCTTCCGTTTTCAATTACGAGCGGCTCGATATATTACGGGACTGAATCAGACATCCGAGGAAAACGTTTTTGTCGTTAGAATTTGCTCAGAGCTTTTGTTTTCAATATCAAGCGTCTCGTTATATTACGGGACTTAATCGTACATCTGAGTTAAAATTTAATGGGGTTTGAATTTGCTACGAGCTTCTGTTTCCAATTACGAGCGCCTCGATAAACTACGGGACACAATCGGACATCCCAGATATAAGTTATGTTTTTTTTGCATTTGCTCAGAGCTTATGTTTTCAATTTCGAGCATCTCGATATATTACGGGACACAATCATACATCCGAGTAAAAAGTTATTGTCGTTAGAATTTGCAAAGAGCTTATGTTTTCAATTTCGAGTGTCTCAATATATTACGGGTCACAATCAGACATCAGAGTAAAAAGTTATGGTCGTTAGTATTTGCTACGAGCTTCCGTTTTCAATTTCGAGCATCTCGATATATTACGGGACTTAATTGGACATCCGAGATATAAGTTAT